>NC_138155.1:26483879-26526379 GCF_964199315.1 Orbicella franksi | reverse complement strand
TCCCGCTTTTAAAGATTCCCCATTTTAAAGATTCCCCGTTCCCCGTTCCCCGTTCCCCGTTCCCCGTTCCCCATTCCCATTCCCCGATTCCCCGTTCCCTGTTCCCTCTTCCGAAACGTAAACAGTGTCTTCCGCACACAATGGTCAAGAGTTTATTCTTAATTAAACAATGTCTTCCGAACACATTTCATTCTCTTCCTTGTATAGCGCTGAAGTTTATATGCGTAATGCAGGGTCGTAGCTAGCCCAGGGGCAAGGGGGCCATTTTTTAACTTTCCGGAGTGTTAGTGTTAACTTTACTATGATTAGATTACCGTTACAACTAGGTAATTAAGTACTTATATTTTGTCACCCGAACAATCTTGACATGGAAATTTACGATGGATTGATAAAGAATTTCTGAACGAAAATACAACTGAAGAGATCTTTTACACAGAATATATCTTTAGTATGTGTATCAGGTTAACAAAACTCAATTCGGTTCCAGAAATACCTGTCGTTTTACACTTGATCGAGATTGATTTTTTTGACGAGATCTTACGTGGAGAATGCTGAAAATAGAACTTCTAAGTCTTAAGATTTCATATGTAACTTACGGACAGATATTTTTTTTCGCCAACTGGCGAGTCGTTGCACTGGTCACGAGCTCCTTAGTTGCACTGAAACATCTCAACAGAACACAAGCTGTAAGTTGTTTAATTCCGCAAAGTAGGGGATGCAGTCCTCACGCACAGTGTCTCGATACACACGTACACTCGCATCGCGTTTTTTGTAGATTGAAAACTATGGATGCAGCACGTACGAAACTGGTCTCTTGTCAAGTATATTATCTTGTACAAGTGAATATATGAGAGACCATATATTATCTTGTGTTACGTAATTAGAAAACCGGCGTTGCGGAATAAGAACGGACATGGACTTTGGACCAAAGGTCTCTTCTTTGCTTGCGTGGAAATTGTGTCGACCAATCGGAACAAACCCTGCTCGTAGGATAAAATTAGCACTTCCTGTTTCCACTGCACAGTGTCTTATCGATGCGACCTGTTCAAGGAGATGAATTTTCGCAGGAGCCTTAACAGTTGGCTTTCTTCCTCCGATCCACTCTTGGAAAGAAGTTATGCCATAAGGTACGAATGTTCTATTTGAAGTTACATTAAGGATTTTTTGAGCGTCAGCAAAAATAAGCCGAAACGCTTTCCACTACGATAATGATGCCAAGTTTGAGATCTTAAGAGCTTGCACGATTGGGTTGCCGCAGCCTCTGTATGCAGTGTTTATTATTCCGCAGGTCTTTAATATGATGTAAAAGTAAATTTGTTTATTCGCTTTACACTTGTTGTTCCTTCATCTTGTGTTATATATAGTTTCACATCATCTTGATTAAAATCAGTTTATGTTCAAGAAAACAAACATTGTGACGCGAAGGCCGTCATAAACCAGGCTGTGTTGATTCATGCGCTTGCTATGTTGCATAGAATGAATGATATAAACAACGGAAATACAAATGAAATAAAGATGTGACCATCGAGGTTTTGATACCAATTTAAGCAATTGGAAATTAAGACCGAGGAAAAGTATCTCTGTGGATGTTGGTCGTGCAACAGAAATGATAAGGCATTGATTGGTTCACACCCCCAGCACACCCCCAGTACGCCCCTTGACTACCAGGAATGGCAGTGGCGATAAGTGCAAGTATGAAAGTGGGAATCTATGTAGAGTTTGCTTCAAAGAAACCACTAATAAATAAACTGTTCGATCGACGCTATTAACATTCTCTTTTCCTACCCTTTAGGTTTTGGTGGAGTATTCTTCGAACGAAACTGCGATTTAAAATTATCGTTCGATCGACACAAGTATGATCGAGTGACTTATCAAACCTTTTGGTGAATACTTTATATTCTTCAGTTATTTGCTGACGATGAAGCTACAACAGAATTATTTTTCTACTGGCTTTTGGAGAGTGTTTTGTAATGAGAAGCAGTTCGCAGTGAACAATTTGATATTCGATTTTCTCTTTGTGGAATCGATCGAAATACTCGAGAAACGATTTTCGCCTAAAACAATTCCTTGTCATGGTGTATTTTGTTACATCTGTTACTTAAGGTTCAAGGTATATATATGTATTCGATCCACTTAATTGATAGTCTGTGGTTGGCAGTGTGAAAAAAGGTAATAACAGACGTCTACTTGCGGGCTAACTGACCAACTCATTGCATATAGTGAAAACCCACATGCACTGAAGAACCTAGTGGTGTAAAAGCCTGCTGGCGGAAATTTGCTAATTTAAAACCCCAAGAGATAAGAACCTGTTTAGCCAAGTAAGATCACCAGTTTCTTATATCAGTGTGGGTTGCAGTTAAATTATGAACTCTTGTTATGGAGGTAACACTAAATATACTTCTGTAATCAGTTATGTTTGGCTTATCATAATACAGTTGTGTATAACGCTGCATATTGAAGGAAAAAACACAAGTTTATTTATTTTTTCTGGTGATCAACATAATTTCCTTCGTAGACGCTAAGAACTTTATAAGAACCTACTTAGCCTAAACGGGCAATAACTACTCCAAAATAAAATACAAGAACCTATTTTGCCAGATTTCAAAAAATGTAGGTTCTTACACGCGGATTTTTTTTACTGTATCTTACTTCAACTACAATCACTGAGTTTTCCGTCTCGTGTTTGCAAGTCATAACTTTCTTTCAGTTTTCTAACTGCTGTTTCAGAACATGTTTAAAGTCGGACAAGACTCTGGGAGGAATCGAAACGAACTAGTGTAAGCATTTACGATTTAATGATCATTTACAAACATGATCCGTCGACAACACTCTCTGATTATTTCGCTGTCATTATTTCCACTACACAACATTTGGAATTCGTAGATTTGATGGTATTCACGATTTATTTTCTAGGAACCTGGATTTTCCTGTCACAAAACATGCAACTGAAATGTAGGGTACTTTGATGCAATTTTGTCTCTAGCATTTCAACCTTAAATGAGCTGTGACAACACATCACACATTCAAATGACAGTCTGTTCAGTTTTCAACAACTCGAGTAATAAAAAAAAGTTCGCGGCTGCTGAATATTTTATCCAAGAAACAGATGTAAGTGAGATTTAAGTGAGATTTGTTTTGGGTGTGACAGAGTTGTTATAGCCGAGAGTTGTAGACCCATAATTCCAGTTGGCACATGGGTTCAACCGGTCCAACTAGTAGGCAACGGTGATTACAAGGGATTGATAGTTTTCAAGTCAGTTAAACCGGTCGAAAAATCAGCAAACTATTCCTAAAACTTGAATTCAATATGCAACGAGTTGATCCCATGTTTCTTGTTTTAGCAAAGGATCCCCCAGCCACTTACTGACTTAGAAATTTGAACGGAGTCGAAATTAAGGCTATTATAAATGCATGCCAGACTGAGCTTAAAAATGCAACTAAAATAAAATGCTCTATCCTAATATCGTTTCAATATGACCCCTTCACACTGCAAGAACTGCAAAAGAGCTGTGATACTTGGATATCTTTCAGACAGCAAGGAATATTCGAACATTTCCTTCTTTTAAGTGTAGACCCTCAGTTTTGATACAAAACGTTTTTATTTGTATAGAAAATTCGTCAAGAGTTCTTTGCAAAGCGACTAAGTCAAGAAAATCACGAAATTATTCAGAGATCGCCGAGAAAAATAACAAGAAGGCACCAATGCATAAAACGTGACAAACAACATGCAACCTGTAAGTGACCCTGTAAGTATTTACTGACTGATTTTAAACATCCGCTGATTATTTATTTTGCTCGCTGATTTTACATGAGAGAAGATTATATTTTCACTTATTAATGTCAAAATGTTGAGCCAGTCTTGAACTGGCCGTGAAACACTCTTCGCCGAACATTTCCGCTATAAAACCATGTAACTCAGTAGAGGTTATCAGTTAAGAATGCAGTTTGAGATTATTAAACCGTTACACTTTGTGAGGCATTCATTCCAACCTTGCAAGAACGAAATTATTCGAATCATAGTTAGAACAAAATGTTCGATAGATGAGTGCTTAAATAAACTCAAGGTCTAGCAAGAGCAATATTAGCTGCAAAGGAATGTTATAAATCGAACTTAAGTGGCGATTCAATATTCTGAACATCGCTAATCAAACCAAAAATATAAGCTATACAAACTTACGTTTCAAAGTTCTTTTGAATGATAGATGAGTATATGTTAATAAACACAAGTTCTAGCAAGAGCAATATTGGCTGCAAAGCAATGTTATAAATCGAACTAAGGTGGCGATCCAATATCGCTAATCAAACCAAAAGAATATAAGGTAGGGAACTTACACTTCAAAGTTCTTTTTAACGAAACTTTTCAGAGTAGATACGCTTGAGACAATACAACTGAAAAACAAAATACTTGAATCGTCATTTATAAGTGAAATTAGAAATCATATCAACAGACCAGGCGACGTCTGGTGAACAATGTTGGAAGGCGGTAGGTCGCAGTCATATTAATATCAAGATCTGGCGCTCATAGGTTATGCAAGATTAGCTAAGTTAACGTGGTCGAAATATGTTTGACATAGAAGTTTGTAAAGATCGGAAAGTAGAAAACATATCATCTACAGTCTGTGCACAATACAGTGGTGCGTACTTGAAAATTGTTTCGCGAAACTTTCGTGGAAACTTCCATCCTTTACTTAAATTAGACCAAAGTGGCAATCCAATGTAGCTAGATCAAATTCAAAATTTTAGCCATGCAAACTTATAATTCAAAGTTCTTTTGAAAGGAACTATTCAGAGTAGATAGACTTAAGACAATAGTATCACTTCTCAGTTATTAGAAATCATGGAAACACATACTTGAAGCTTTGTCCTCATCAGAAGTTCTACCAGAGCATAGGTTGTTGCTGTTAAAACTCCCAAGTGGAAAAACGAACGTTTCGATGAAGCCATCATTGATTGAATCACAAGCAAATACAACCGACCACCATCGACCTTTGCCACTTCGTTCGCATTAATGGCGGCTCGTTCGCGTGATGTCGATAACAATTGTGAAAACGTTATCTTTTCCTGTGTTACTGCGACGATCCGTGCCAGAGTTGTCCACAACCAACACTTTAAAAGTCAGTCCCGCATGAAGCATCTGGTAGCTCGGTGTTCGCAGCCATGCACAAATTACTAGCGGTCAGGGTTGTTAAAGATGTTTGATAAAAAAGGCGCTGGCGTCAATGGCATCAGTGACTCCACGAAGAATCACAGGTTTACCGGAAAAGATGGAGCTTTCATTTTCTGTCGAAAATCACCCTTTATGTTGAAGATTTTCAGAAGAACGAATAACTAGAAACTGAATACGACATTGCCGTACTGCTTCGAAGCAATCCCATATCTGTGCCTAATATCATAATTGTTTCCGCTTTCTATTTCCTCTTCAATCTGGTTACTATGGTTACGCTGGCATTTCATTGGGTGAAGAAACTTGTTCCGCTGCAAACCACCAAAGCGAGCAATTTCTCTGCCAAAATAATACAAAGAGCACACGCAATTACAAAAGTCAAGATAACAAGAATAATTTTAGACAATGTCAGAAATGTCTTCAATGTAACCTTCAATTTTTACTTTTTGAAGGAATGGCCCAAGCAGATGCCCTGTTGATAATGAACCTCCGGTAGAGTCAGAGGTAAATATGGAATTCTTTGCCAGATAGTATGTAAGCATATACCTCTTTGCGTATTGGTAAACAATGCATTTCCTTTGAGTAAATTGATTGCAACTAAATCGTGAAGCAGTCTGTTTTTGGCTGGTTGGTCTCTGAAAGCACGTAATATATATAACAACTGTGCAATAATTATTAGCAGGGGGTACATGGTTGGAAAACGAGGCCTAAAAACGCGAAAAGTGGACGCCATCGATCTCCATCCTGATCGGTTTGTTGGTTTGCTCACGGATTATTTGTTCCTATAGCTACGAAAGAGAACGATTCCTTTGATTGGTTCGCTGAAGCTTGTTGACGTCAATGCAAATGTTTCCTATCGAAAAATATATATCAGCGTTCACTGGGGTTTTCCCAGAATAAAGGTGATCTCAACAAGTCATATCTGGGAAAGAACCAGTGGACACGCGCGAAAAGTAAACCATTGTTTGATGGTCGATTACATCCACTTGCTGGATTTGAAATGAAAGATTATTCTGATTGGTTCGCTAAAGCTTGCTGACGTCAATGCAAATGTCTCGAAATCTTCTGAATAATATTATCAACGTTCACGGGGGCCTTGCCATGATAAAGGTGATCATTGACATCATTGGGAAAAAATCACTGGACAAACGCGAAAAGTACACTGACCCACGTGCTGGATTTGAATAAAACCCCAGCTTCGAAAATAAGGATGTGACATTTGAATTTGCCTGTGCTTGTAGATACAAACTCCAGCGACGAGCGAAGTTTCCTATCTGTAGCAGCGAAAATGCTATTCCCTAATCATTTAGATGAATCAGTCAGTGACTCCATCGTAAGTTCAAAATTTTAATCTTATTTTTAGTCATCTTCTCTCTATGCTTTACCGAACGGCGCTTCTGTGATTAAACTTGAAAGGGACACTATCACGCGATGCGCATGTGTAAGATTGCTTTCCGTATCGGCTAAAATAATGGTTTTAGAAGGGATTTTTAGCATAATGTGCTATTTTATAGCTAAGGGAAAGCAGGTTTCTCAAGACAAAATTATTTTGAGATGAACCATGTCCAATATACCCAAACTTTGTCCATTCGTCTGAGATGGTTGACGATTCGACTTGATTCGGACGAAGTCGATCCACACCACTGGAAGTAATGAAACATTCACTGCTACGGGACCACCGAAATCAAACCGCTCTTGGCAATAGACTTCCGTCAAATAAACAGCGGTACCTCACATTTACGGCGAAAGTACTGGCGGTGGTGAATTCTTCAGTAAGTTTGAGTGCGAACAGCGAAGATAGGTTTGATATTATATTGTTGTTTGAGCCCAATCTGGAGTTGTCGTCGGCGGAGGGCTTTCGTGGGAAATCTATCGGCGTCTTGCCGATACTTATGATGTATTTTTTTTTAGCCCAATCGTACTCACATATTAGCTTATAACGTGCTCCAAAGTCCAGCGGTGCGGCAGATGAAATAGGACGTGTTCACGACCTTCCACATCTCACTGACGTTTTTTGTGTACAACACGACTTCTCTCTGCAAGTGTTGGGATATGAAGTTAGTATCTTGCCAAAGGTCACGTTAATTCGGCCTTCTGCCGGCCGACTACAACATACCGCAAATTGATTTCATGAAACAACAATAAATCACCCGTTACTTTTTATATTCAGACTGTTCAATTTTTGTGTTCCTTCCAGTGATGGTTGTTCAAAATTCAATTTTTCAAAGCTATCTTCGCTGTTCTCGACATTTTCGCCGTGGGTGTGAAGCCGCTTCTACTTTAATTCTGTCCTATTCGTAGTATTTGTTTGTACTGTCCTCAATTAGCACAGCAGTGCTAAATGCACGAGGTCATTTGCTTGTATTTTATTTATTCTAGAGCAGAGATGGTGGTCAGGGCTGCGTCACGAGTGACAACACTCCTCCAGCTGAGCCACCCGCCGGGCAGGGGATCCCTGAGCAAGGGCAACAGCCAGGTTATCAGCAGGGAAATGATGAGCAGGGTGTTGGACCATCTCTTCCTGACATGGAAACGGAGCAATCCCTCAATCAAGAGCGGCATCCGACCAACCAGCAGGGCGATGATGGTCAGGTTAATGAACGAACCTACCTCAGAGCAACTGGCGGACAAGCCAATGAAGTATCTTGCCCCATCCCAGAAGCGGAAGAGATCGCAGGGTATTTGCTGAATACGCGTGAGAGGCAGCCAGTTTACCAGCGGAGCGATGTTGGAGGAAGCAATGGTGTGAACATGTTAAATGGTGGAGGGGTTATATCCAGAGAAGAATCCTCCATCCAAGAACCGGCTGCATGTCAGTTGGTGAATGGACAACAACAGCAGTCCAGTTACCAGCAGAGTGCACAGGCTAATGCACTGAGCCACCCCACTCAGGAGATGGGCCTGGATACACGCCAGAGCCAAGATAGACAGGAAGTGCCTTGCCCTATTCAGGAGACCGCACCTTTTGCAGAGCGGACGCCAGATGAACACGAAGGCCTGCCTCCATGTCACCAGCAGCTAAATGGTGCCGACATAAATGCAGTGAGTTCCACTGGTGATAGGGAACAGGCTGTGGAGCATACCTGTAGTCGCCAGGAACTACAACTGTGGAGACAGGAATCTGACAGGCAAGCTGATGTTACGTCTACTACATTCCTATTGGAAATAAAATACAGGGTCATATATGTTATATCCTGTGACTGGAGGCAACAATCACTATTTTTTTAACTAGCTACCTTATATCGAATACGACATTGTATCGAATAAAAAGTAAACTATGACTAAAGAGGTGATAACGATAGCTTTAATCAACAACATTGACACCGTTATATGATTTTAAAGGGAAATAGTGTAATGTAAATAATGGGTATTAAATTGTATTTTATTCTCAGGGCCAAGCCACAAAAGGCCACAAGAAACAAGATCAATCCAAGAGAAACATGTTTTATTTTTGAAATATCAGAGGTTCAGCAGCGACGGCAACTGGATGTCAATGAAGAGGCCATAGCTTTCTTCAGTCCCGCAATTAATAAGCATAAGTATGAATACAAGTTTGGAATAAGAGTTTATCTCAATGGAGTGGATAATGGAAGAGGCAGATATGTGGCCATCTTTGTTCACATGATGGAGGGTGAACATGATGATCTTTTACAATGGCCTTTCACTGGAACAATCACGTTATCGATCTTGGATCGGAGTGGTGCCAAACACAACGACATCAGCCAGATCGTACAAGCCACACAAAATGTATCTGCATTTCACAGGCCCAGGGAAGCCATTTGCCCTAAAGGATGTGGTTTTGTAAAGTTCGCTCCGATTGAGCAGGTCTTTGGTCCTCATTACGTAAAGAACGACAAGTTGTTTCTGAAAATTGAATTTTCCGACTAAGTGACGATAAGTTGCTGTTGCTATTGTTATTTTTGAATTTTTTTGTCGGTTAACTCATTTGTAAGGAGACGTTCACAAGCATAGTACTGATTTGTTGATGCTGGCTAACATTTTTTAACGATTGCTCTCTGCTGGCAAAACTGTTGAATATGCCTAGTTAATGGTTAGCTTAAAGGAATATAGAATCACCGTCGGCCGACAGAAATATTACATTGTGTTCGGAACATTGTGTTTCGGCGGCTTTGCCTTCCTCAGCTGTGTTTGTCACTGATTCTGAATAGTCACGAGTCTAAACACCTTATTCGACCGTTTACACAGATAATACGCGTCGCAGGGCCTGGAAAAATAAGGAAAATCAATAAAACATCTTGTTTTTGAGTTTCGAAATGGGGCACAGGAGCGCTCACAGTCGGCCGCGTTGGATATGAGATGAGATAGCCAACGAGGCGCCTAGCGCCGAGTTGAGTATAGTTATCTCATACCCAGGAAGCGCGAGTGGAATAATTATTTTATTAAAAAACAGAAAAATAAAATAAAATAAAATAAAAATGAAAACGCCCCCCAAAATCAAGCGTACACATACCAAATTTTAGATCATGGTATAATCGCTGGTATGCCATGATGGCGAAGCGATAGCCAATGAAAATTCTGGAATTGCACTATCCAATAATGCAGTTTTTATATTTGTATATTTTTCGACTTGCTACCTGTATTTTATGCGATAGAGTAGTTTTTGAAAAAAAAATGTTGATTGTAATAGATTTTACATGGAGCTTTTAAATGTAGCATTTATTATGTGGTTGTTCGCTGATATATCTTTTAGCCCTTTGTAACTATGCTGATCGATGAGAGACGTTAATCTGTAGATAGTGTAATTTTTAGTGTCATTTGTATCACTTGAAATGGTTTGATTCAAACTGTTCAGTACAACGTTTAAACTTATAAAAAAAAATTGTTGTGACTTGTATTCTTTGAATCATTAATTCGGAGAGAGAAAATCATTCCAATCAAGGAAAGAAATTTAGAAACTCAAAAAAACGCTGTTTCTACTTTCCGACTTCACTAAAAAAATGTGCGAAACGGATACAAACCGGTTGGTTATAGTTCTCTGTCATTCTTCGCACCGCGCATACTACCCGTAAAACAGGTTAGTCTGGTTTTCGAAAAAGACAAATGTTGGATAACGAATCTCTTTTTAGACAGTTTGAGACTAGCAACCACGTACATTTTAACTTCTCATTTGTTTGTTTGTTTGCGTGTTTGTTGTTTTTACAAACAAGTAGGAAGTCCTGATTAACCCAAATATTCACAACTATTACTACCACACACACAAATCTCTACAAACAACGAAACATATACTACGCTTCGCTTCTGGTGTGTTAGCCCCTCTAGCCTGCCTCTGGTGGTGAGAGAGATTGTGACTTCTCAATTTGTTTACCTCGTTTGGTTACTTACTACGACAGTTATTCTTTAATCACTTGTGACTAATTACAGCAAAAGTAGCACGGAGAAAACGTGAAACCGTTTGCTAGTGCATATTAACAGGTAGCACAGGTAGCGTATGGTAACATGCTACAGGTGCTGCGCTGTGTAGGAATACGTCCGCGAGCAAGTCACGATTGGTTTTAGTCATCATTAGAGCGGTTTTCAATTGAGTTTCGTAAAACCGAAACCAAAGTCATCACTCTAACCAATCACAAAAGACGCAGATAATCCAGTGAACCAATGAAAACTCCAAGTAATTACATGTAGTTGACGCAAAGCGCGGGAAAACCCGTGCGAGTGAATCTCGATTGGTTTTGGTTTTACTCCTGATTGGATGAAAAAGTGGCGCGAGTTTTTAAACCAATCGGGTGGCGTAGTAAGTGCAATATCAAATACTTTTCGACACTCAAATCAAAAACGCTCTGAAACAGCTGTGCAACTTTTGTTTAAGCCATGAGACCTTTTGGGACTACCCTAATGATCCGATTTAGTGCACTGGGCACTAATTTACTTTTGGTAGCTCAAGGGAGCCGCGTATTAGAGAGACGACGCTTATAAGGGATGAGGCGCTAATTTCTTTTTGAACATTACACTTCTGTATGTGGTTGAATACTTTAATGAAAAACAACACACACTTTACCCTAAGAACGGTAATAGGAGCTTTCATGGTTAACTGTTCAGCATTACATTCAGATTGGAAAGCGGACTTTATAATTCATTCGTCTGGTGACCCCAGTTTATGTCAATGTATTAAATGTCATTTTCGCTACGGCGGCTCTTATTAGTAGTTCTTGCTTTGGACGCTACATTAATTTATGGCTGTGTCTCACAAGGACTGGGAACTATCGAATTCACGAATTCGATATTGACCGAGGTCTAGATTTTCCCACCCAGATTGGTTACATTTTGCGGTGAAAAAGTTGCAAACTAAAATACAAAAATATGGACTATTTTGTTCTAAAAATATTAGTTTCATGGAAGTGCCAAAAAGCCTGATGACAAAAAAACTAAAGGGGACGAGCAAACTTTGGCAGAATTAAGTTCAGCTCATCATCGTTCGCAAGCAAAATGTCAGTTACGTTAAACGTAACTGGCATAAAATGAACATCTATTTATAATAATCGAGCTTAGTCGGTCTGTATGGGAGAATCTTGATCTCGGGCGTGAGTACAGACCGAACGCAGTGAAGTCTGTACTCATTGGTCAAGATACCTCCTGCTCGGTTAATAAGAGCTAAGTACGGCCGGGAATAATTCCCGGCTACCGGTCAATAGAACTTTTGGAGCGCTGTTACAACTTTCCTTGATGCCGACCTTATCTCTTCGCCGAAAAGAAATTTGATTGAATACGCATTGGGAAAGTGTATGAAATTAAAACAATATAAAGTCCTGAGACAACAAAGTGCATTTCCAAGCTTATTTATTTACTATTGATGTATAACAAATGATTTTCTCTCTACCAAGAAAGAACTGGACGCCTCGCTATGATATCTTTACTGCCAGAAAATAATACAGCTATTGACTTGACAGTCTGTTTTTAAAATTTGTCCAAATGTTGTATTTTACTTGGGGGAGGAAATAGTTCAGCTGTTTACGCAGTGTGCCAGCTTATTTTCTTAAGTTCAACAGTTACAAAGCAAAGCCACATTTTTTTTACTGAGTTAATCCCTCCCCTGTAAGTTTAGTCAACCATAGAGAGTAGCCCCCCAGCTTGATGCAATACAATAATAAGGGTACTACATATTGTTGTGTATGCAAATAATGAAAAAAACCCCAATAATTTTGTTTCTTGCAAACAAATCACACTATTTTGTTCCTATTTATTTTGGTAATTGTTTGTGCTAATCTCACTAGCAATGCAGTAATATTCAAAAGGATTGCAGGTGTATCTCTTTTGTAATAGATATTTGCAATGATTACAAAACATACTTAGGTTGACAAGTATCAAGCATAATTTCCCTTATTCATAGTTATTCCGAGTTTTGATTTCAATTTGCTTAAATCTCTCATTTCTAGAAGCAAAAACAAACTCTACATCACCAGCCACCATGGGTGTTTGACATGGCTTATATTTGAAATGATTGGACAGTATATCTGTCTCGTAAAAAGTGGACCTTCAGTCTCTTGGACTTAATTTGTCCATCCATCATTAAAACATTTCAGAGTAGCCTATATTTACTCGATTGTACTTGTAGGTTGACTTGCATACCATCAGTTAAGAAATTTTCGCTCTGGTCGAACTGCATGCCTACAAAAGAAATGTAAGCGACAACAAAATTAAAAGATAAGGCAAATCAAATTTCGTGTTTGACGTAGTTTAAAATACAAATTAAATTCATGACGGGTTTCGAACTCCCAGTCTGAGTGCAAATGCTGCTGAAATAGCTTGCATTTGCCTCTGAAAAACTTCGTAAACAAACCGACTGTCCGACATTTACTCGTACACCGTAAGGAATCGGGCTAAAATGGCGATCTCGCTAGAATGATCAACAGAATCAAGTCAAAGCACACAAGATGTTTAAAGAAACAAGACACACCATGTCATCAAACTGACATTCTGAAGATTTGATATCATGCAAAACAAACTGTGGATGCGAAGACTCACAGTCTTCAGAACGCCTCACATTTAACGTACTAACCAGAACATGGTTCGTTGCCGCGAAAAGACTACCAGTAATTCTCATAGTTGGCAAGTGAGGAGCAATCTCGTCCCCTTCGAATACGAGGAGCCAGGCCATCGATCGTTCGCTTGTATTGTGTAAACCTGCGATCACACAGCATGAAAACATAAACTTTAGGCGTTCTTCATTATTTTTCCGCGACAAATACGAATTTGAACGTCTGATCGCAGGCTAGTGCCCATCGCGCCTCACAATGTCACAAGCTAATGTGGAAAATAAATTGGGCTACAATCGTTTACAGTCCAAGGTTTGATTTGGTAAGTCCTACCCGATATTGGCTACTCATACATTGAACGACGCATTTTCCGAGTTGTCCATATTTGGACCATAAATTCAATTATTGACCAATCTGCTTGTGCGATATATAAGACCAATCAGCAAGTACCAGGACAAGTATGCGCAACCCCAAGAGTCATACACCTGACTTGTTTGTCCGTTATATACAATGCCTACATTGTAATACCTACGCCACTAATTGGTGGATTATTTAATGAATTTCTGGCCATGACTTCCGGGAGTAGTACAAAAAGCAAGAACAATAAGCGTAATATAATCATTCGAGCCAACGACGTGGGCGTGAACAAGAGCTGGTCCGCTTGGAGTATATATTTCCCTTCAATTCAAAAACATGGGCTCCTACGGGAAAATACCTTCCAGTATCCCCGGATTTTATTCAACGGCACTGGAATTAAACGACGACAAATGCGCTATTTGCTATTTAGAGCTTCGAGAGCCCGTACTGCAGACAACTTGTGGACATAGGTTCTGTGGAGACTGCGTGATGAGGTATGACTTTGAATGAGCTAACTCTATCAGAATGTTTAACTAGTTTAGAATAGTGTGTTGTTTACGAGGTTCCGATTCCATTTTTCTTTATTTTTTTTCCCCTGACTTTTTAAATTCGATTTTAAGTTAGTACAGAAAGGCGAGCAGCATTTGAATATTCATTTTTCAAAGCCAATTCGAGTGAACCGAGTCAAACTTTTGAATTAGTTGGGTGTCGACGAAATTATATTTCGAACTATCTATCCCATATGCCATCTTTTTCCGCTTACTCGTTTTTTCACCGTGGCTACTATATAATTTTGAGCATTTGGCTGGCAAGTTTTTTTGTCTTGAAGACGTGCAACATGACTTATTATCCATGACGCATATCAGTAATATCTCAGTTTGCCGGTTTGAAATATTGTTGACTTGGTTTGCTGTTTATGGGAGCGCGACACAACATGATTGCAGCATCGATTTCGGCACAGTGCTGTTGTAGGTAGCTCAGACTTGTGGTTCTCTTCCTCGCATTCTTCGCACTCGAGTTTTAAATGTCACAGGCATTTCTCCGGTTTCCACCCGGGCCTTAGCTCGACTTGCAAGTCACGCCATGGAAACGGTAGCTCTTGCTGTGTGATACTTCATCAATCTTGGATTTCGTTTCTTTAGCTGTTTCGTTTAAGTTTTTGAAGATTACGAAGACTGAGAAACGTTTTCTACGGGGACCTTTTTTCCATGATTTCATAATAGTTAAAAAGATATTTTACTTCAAACATGACTGACCAATTCTCAATTCTCCACACTCTAAACTGAGTAGAGTGCAAATTAGGAGATCTTTTGGTTTGTCAAATTCAGGAAATCAAAACAATCGAAGCAAGATCACGTGAATCATAATCTGCAAAAATACAAACACTCCAGCTGAATCTGTTGATCTCATGTTCACTGAGTCTGATCTGACTCTTGGAGCACTGAATGAGTATGCTCTGAAGTGTACATGATGATTGACACAAAACTGAAGCTTAAAAATATCAGTAAGAATCTAAGTTCACTTGAAGCAGCGAGCAGAATCATTGTTCAATGTCAAAGTGGACTATGAGGAAAACGGGTATTTTTATATTTTTACGTCTGAGCATCAAGCCGGAAAAAATGATTCGAAATCAGCGATTTGAGAGAGTTGCCTGTTTGGTACAAAAAAATGTAAACATTTATCTTTGAGATTGTATTTTCAACTAACTTGACCATTTGGCAGCAAGTGTTAGAATCGACCAGTCAACAAGCAAAAAAGCCGAGGAAATTTATCAACGGAAATCTGATGCAATTCATTCACCTTGTTGTAAAAGTTATTGGTGTAAACTTGTCATGTGTAGCTTTTGTGATAATTCGGGACAATGTAATTCGCGTTGCTATTCGCAGCCTGTTTTCAAAATTTACTCACATCCGTAATATTTCATTTCAAGAGAAAATGAGGCCGGTTATAATGCGTCTTTTGTGCAAAATTGTGGTGACTAGGATCGCTGTTTATGTGATGTTAATTTCAGCATGACCTCAGTGTTACTCCGCTGAAGGCTTTTGAGCGTTGTGGATATTTCTCTCGTTCTGAGCTCGGCTTTCGCAGCTCCAGTTGTGGAAAGCTTAGGTAATGGGCTAAAATGTTACAACACTTCAACCGAATCTTCAAGATTTGTTATCCAATGCCAGAAAAAGCTGGAAATCCGTCTGTGTTCGCAGGCTACGAAACTCAGTTCTCAAAACTGCCGCCTCCCCCAAACACACCTCCAGTGTAAGCCAATTCAAATCGGGCTGTGTGTCCCGCTGTCAGTCTGATTTGATCCACACGAATAAGCAGACAATCAGTTGTGATAGCAAAATCAATCTTGGAATTATTTTCTTTGACAACGTAATGTTCTACCCTTTGAGATATTTAAAGAATAAGACGTACTTTTTGGACTTGCACCTAGATAGCCAAGACTTCAGATCACCACAATGCCTAAAGTTAAAAAAAATACTTATTTCACTTAAGATATTACTGACTCCAGTTCTGGATTCAGTGCACTCTGCAAGTTGACTTCAAATTAGAGGATGTGAATTAGGGTTCCTAAGGGATTCAGGGAATTTAAAATTCGAACTAAGATCATGTAAACTAAACTGACTGGATTGGAAAAGTTATGTTGTTCGTGAAGCGAACTCAATGACAAACAACAACATAACTATTTTTTGGCAAGACGCTTAGACATAAACTAACAGTAATTATAGACTAATCTTTAAATGTCCGTTGATTATTTACTATAGTCCTAAGCGTACTTGCGAAGTACCTTCAGTTTTGACACCTTACTTTTATGATAAAAAAATATAAACCTACACTTTCCAAATGTTGGTTTTATATTGAATATGTAGTTTTGTTTACAGCATTCTAAGCTTTCTCGTGAGGGAATCATTCACCTCTTTATGTGGCAGGCTGTTTTCAAAATGTAAGCAACTCGTGTGTCGACAAAGCAGAGAACCAACTCTCCGCCGCGGAATAATTATCTGTTAAGACACCCTACAACGTTACAACTTGTTATGAAGCATTTCAAGAATTATCTTTAGGACAAATTTTATTAAGGCGTCACGCACTGTGATGCATTCATTCTGACCTTGTAGGAAAGAAATTTGCTGAGTGTCTAGCTGAAGATTTGTAACATAGAGTTGTAAGAGCATGCACAGTGTGTTTCATAGATGGTTTTACAAAACACGATTTCTAGCAAGTACAGTATTGGCCGCAATGAAAGTGCTGCCAGCCACTACTATGAAATCATCAGACTTAAGTGGCGATCCTCGCTAGAGAGATCAAGGAGAAAATAACTTGTATACAAACAAACTCATTTGATAGCTAAGAATTCTCTTCAAAGGAACAGTTTTAGACACCGTAAAAGCTTTCGATATCATGACATAATAAGTAGAGATATTGAATACATACTTGAAACTTTGTTCACTTCAGCAGTTCTTCCATAGCCAAAGTAGAAAAGCGAAATGTTGCGATAAAGCGTTCCATCGAATACAACTATAAACCAACGTGTACCTTTACCACTTCGCTCGTATTAATGGCGGCTCATGGTGTCGCTGACAAATAAAAAAACGTTCACTATTCCTCTGCTACTGCGACGATCAGTGCGAAAATTGTCGAAAACCAACACTTAACTTCCGTATGAAACAACTGGCAGCCCGAAGCCCAAGCCATGCACATATTACCAGCGGTCGAGGCTGTAAGAGGGTGCTGGCATCAATGCATGGTCATGAATAATTCCACAAAGAATCACAGACTTGTGCTGGATAAAGCCAGCTTTCATCTGTTGTCGAAAAACGCTCTTCGAGTTAAAGTTTTCCAAAGGAACAAATAACTGGAAACTGAATACGACTCTTCCCGCACGTTGATGATCAACGCCACAAATTACATCTTGTTTGATCAAAATCACGTGAAAATCACGTCACGCAATTTGATTGGATAAAACGTCAGACGAAAGTTCAACTGAGACGTGGGGGAACTTTGCGGATATTAGGTATTCACGAACGTAGCGGTGCAGTATAGGACTTTCCTTTTTATTCAAAACCTGGACTGAAGTATTTACCCTAAAGCAGAACACTTTCCTCTATCCGTAGATTTTATTCAACCACAATGGAATTTAGTGACAACAAATGCGCAATTTGCTGTTCGGAGCCTCAAAATGCAACTGGAACCAATGGTGAACATAGATTTTGTAGAGGCTGTATCATGAGGTGTGTATGTGAGTTAACTGTATAAGTTTTGATTAGTTACCTGTCAACGAAATTCTCAGTGATTTCATTGTATATGATACCGTAAGTGTTTGAGCGTTTTGTTCCTCGATTTACTGCCTTTTTTGTTCGATTATAGTTTATTTATGACCTTGGTAGCGCAAGAATATTCAATTTTGAAAGCGTCTTGATAATTTTGAAGTTTTGTTGTATCAATTCAGAGTTTTGGAGGTAGTCACTGGATGATAAGACTTGAAAAGTCGGTTGAGGTGTTGTAAAATTAAGCACATTACCTAGACTCCACAAGCGGAGCTGCGAAAGTTGAGCCGGTTTGATTGGATCAAGAGAAATGTCCGCGACGCTCAAATCCCGAGTGTGAAGACTCGCGAGGTAAAGGAGCACACCACAAAGGACTGAGAAAGTCTACTAGTACCGGATACTTTTTCGGCGAGAAAAACTTCCAAAAACCAATAAAACCTGATGCCCGGATCCTCTTTACATTAATATCTGTATATTACACAGGTTTTGCTTTGGCCTGTAATGTTTTACGCGTGCTTATACCATGTGAAATAGTGTAGCTGAGAGCAATCTAAACCAATGTTCAAAATTATATAGTGGTGTAAACTCGAATACAAAAAGATCTAAAGCAAAACCCAGATAATAAAATCAAGAAAAGAGGATGGCTTACAATGTTATAGATAGTACAAGAAAGAAAACAGTCACTGGTTATGCGAATTTGTATTTTGTTTCATGCAAATTATCATAGGGCGCGCCTCCGAACACACCTCCAGGGTAAGCCAATTAAAATTAGACTCTGTGCCCCGCTGTCAATCGGATTCGATCCACGCGAAAAAGCAGACGATCAAGAAGTTTGGGATACGATTGCTGCTTTTAAACGTTACTAAAGTAGCTCTTGCCCCTGGGAAATGAAATTGTGATACTACAACAATCGTGGAATAGTAAGTTGATTATTTAGACTACTCCTAAGCGGACTTGCTTATGTTTTTTTGCAAACCTTAATTTTCAAGTTACGAAATATAAACCTAATTTGCCCAAATGTTGGGATGTGTTGAATTTGTTTACGATATTCTAAGCTTTTACGTGGAGGACTAATTCACCTCGTCATCATGGGCAGGCTGTTTTCAAAATGTAGAAAAATCATATGTCTACAACTCAGATTTTTTTAATGTTGAATGAATATTTGTTTACAGCATTCTAAGCTTTCAGGTGAAGGAATAATTCACCTCTTAACGGGACAGGTTGTTTTCAAAATGTAAGCAAATCGTGTATCAACAAAGTAAAGAACCAACTCTTCGCCGAATAATTATTCTGTGAAGATACCCTGCAACGTTACAACTTATTATGAGGTATTTCAATATAATAATCTTTACACCGAAATTTTAAGGCGTCACGCAATGTGATGCATTCATTCTGACCTTGTAGGAAAGAAACTTGCTGAATGTCTAGCAGAATATTTGTAACATAGAGTTGTAAGAGTATGTACAGTTTGTTTGATAGATGGTTTTCACAAAACACGATTCCTAGCAGCATTGACCGCAAAGTGCTGCCTGCCACTACTATGCAATCATCAAACTAAAATGGCGATCGTCGCTAGAGTGATCAAGCCAAAAATAACTTGTAGATAAACTCATAAAGGAGAATTCTTTTCAAAGGAACAACTTTAGATACCATAAAGACTTTCAATATCATGTTATGATCAGTAGAGATCACGAATACATACTTGAAATGTTGTTCACTTCAGCAGTTCTTCCATAGCCAAAGTAGAAAAGCGAAATATTTTGATAAAGCCTTCCATTGAATACAACTATAAACTACCGTGGACCAGTGCCACTTCACTCGTATTGATGGCGGCTCATAACGTTCTGATAAATGTGAAAACGTTCACTATTCCTTTGTTACTGGGACGATCAGTGCGAAAATTGTGTACAACCAACACTTTAAACGGGTAGTCGTACAAAACAACTGGCAGCCTGAAGCCCAAGCCATGCACATATTACAGCGGTCGAGGCTGTAAGAAAGCGCTGTCATCAATGCATGGTCATGAATAATTTCACGAAGAATCACAGACTTCTGCTGAATAAAGCCAGCTTTGATCTGTTGTCGAAGAACACTCTTCATGTTGAAGATTTCTAAAAGAACAAATAACTGGAAACTGAATACGACACTTGTCCCAATTTGATTATCGTGTAGACGTAATTAAAATTGTTTTGTCAAGTAAACGCCACAAAATACATCCGTTTTCGAATCGCTCTTTGAACATTTCTGGAAAACGACATTTCTGGGAATCTAAAAACTAAATGTTTGGTTACTATGATTACGCTGACATTTGATTAAATGAATGTGGGTTCCTTTCCCGAACATTTTAGCGTGCCTTGATTTTGTCATATTTTGTCATATTTTTTCATGGACTCATGATCAGTCATACATGGAGTCCCTTGCATACACAACACCACCACATACTGCAAGGCGAAGGTCACGTTTCGCGTGACCAAACTCGCTCGTTATGCAATAGTAGATGTCGGCAGTAACCGTGTCACGTTTCGCGCACTGAACGTTCGCATAAAGATTAAAAAAAAAAAAAAAAAAAAAAAAAAAAACTCCTCGAGTTTGTGAGCTTGGGCCGCCTGTGATATGTGATGTCATTTCCTGCAGGAAAAAAGGTTGTCTGAGGTCAACGCTTTTCTTATCAACTTACTTACGTTTCAGGGGTTTACCCCATTTTACACTGAATTCTGATGTAGAGCACTCACTTAGCACGTGCCTCCACTCTGAACTGATAGGTAAATTCACAGGAAAAGAGACCTGATTGGACGGTTAACTTCGCAGCTCGATTTCGCGCTTGGTCAATATATTCAAGGGAGATAGCAAAAACAACATTGAAGCTATAGTACTGAGCAATTCAGTTGGACGGTGAACTAAAGCTGCGAACGCTGCTCCGCTTGGAGGATATATTTCTTTCAATTTAAATTTAGGAGTTCGATAGCCCGTACCGCAGACAACTTGTGGACATAGATTCTGTAGAGACTGTATTATGAAGTACGATTTTGTATGAGCTAACTGTATCAGAATTTAACGTTCAAAATAGTGTGTTGTGTACGAAATTCCGATTCCATGTTTTCTTTCATTTTCTTAAATTCGACTTTACGTTACTGTTATAAAGTTTGTTGTGTGTCGTACGGGTGTTGTGGTTACGTGCGTCGTCCATAGATTTTTTCAAAACCAATCCTACTGAATCGAGTAAAACTTTTGATTAGTTTGGTGTCGGCTAAATTCCAATTTCGGACTATCGATCCCGTAAGCCATTCTTTTAATCTTAATCGTTTTTTCACCTTCGCTGCTGTATGATTTTGAGCATTTGGCGACACGGCTCATAGCACATAACATATATAGGTCAGTCGCAAGATTTTTGGCTTGAAAACGTGAAAAAGCTGTAAGATCATGTAAACTTAACTGACTAGACTATTGGAAAATTTATGTTCTTCGTGAAGCAAACTCAATAACAAAAATAAAGAAAATACTTATTTTTAGTTTAAACTTAGTCAGAGTGCGATCAGACTAAAACTTGTGGATAAAACTTGGCAAGATGCTTGGACATAAACTAGCATTAATTATTTTAAATATTGACTGATCTCGAAATTGTTTTAAGAATGTCGACGGAAAGACTTATTGAAACCTCCAGCGAGTATTTTACCCAAGGGAAGAAGTGCCCCATTCATAGGGCAGGCTGCCGGTCAGTTCAAAATGTTGGACAGAAAAAAACAGCAACACGTATTTGAATATCTCTCGACTGAATAATTTGTTGAAAGGTCATGCAACGATCTTGCAGCTTATTACTTAAAAACTCAGTGTGAAATGGTGCATTTCAACAGTTTTGTTTACGATGACAATTTATCAGGTGAACCGTTACACAATGAAAGGAATTCATTTCGTTCTTACTGGAGCGCAATTGCTTCTAGCTGCAGATATTTAGCAACATGGCGTTGTTACAGCACTTAGCTCGATGTTCGATAGATGAGTGTTTGTTACACGAAGAAGTCCTAACAAGGGCAATAATTAATTGGCTGCGATTCTGTCATAAATCAGACCAATGTGGTAAGATCAAACTAAAAACATCCGTATAGTTACATACTTGTCACTAACCTCTTTTAAAAAGAACTATTCAGAGTAGATAAGCTTAAAAATATTTTAATAGCATGTTGTAGTCATTAAAGCATGGAAATACATACTTGAATGTTTGTCCTCTTCAGAAGTTCTTCCAGAGCGTTGTTTGTTGCCGTGAAAACTCCCAAAGTAGAAAAGCGAAAAATTTTGATGAAGCCTTCGATCGAATCACAAGCGTATTCAACTGTCCATGAACGACCTTTGCCACTTCGTTCTTATTAATGGCGACTAGTAATGTCGCTCACAAATGCGAAAACGTTAACTATTCCTGTTATACTGCGATGATCAATGCCATAGTTGTCCACAACCAATACTTTCAAAGTTAGTCCCGTATAAAACATCTGCTAGTTGGGTGTTCCTAGCCATGCACATAATGTCAGCGATCACGGTTGTTAAAGACGTTTGATAGAAAGACGCTGGCGTCAATGGTCATCAATGATTACACGAAGAATCACGGAGGTTTGCCGGAAAGATGGAGCTTTCATTTTTGGTCGAAGAACACTTGTTGAAGATTCGAGAAGAAGAAATAACTGGGAACTGAATTCGACAACGCCGCGATGCATTGAAACAATGTGATGATCTGTCTAGACCTAATTAAAGTTGTTTTGTAAAGTAACGTCACAAGATACACCCGCTTTCGATTCGCTCTCTAAAAATACATTTTGGGAACGTTTGGTTACATGCTGATCTTATTGTTAGGTTCTCAGATAAAAAGTAAACATTTTGAATCCACTACACATCCGGACACACTAGACAGTGATTAAATTGGGTGCGTTGGCCAGCCAAGCCATCGTCCCGTTTATTCCATCTCAGCATATAATACAAGCTATGAATAAAAAGACAATTGCTAAGTGCACCAAAGCCGGACACGAAAACCCTAAAACCAGCAAGTGGAGAAAATTGGGAACGTGTACCCCCGACCGAGGCAGTGGTGCAACCCTCGGGGTTTTAGGGTATCCTTAGTTAACATCAGTACTGTAGAATAATAAACCTAAGGCTTTATACAGCGATATAATAGCAATAAGAGAACTAAATAAACGTACAACAGTGGATTAGAACTGATGATATTATTAAAAGAAAACCAAACTTAACCTAAACACGGCAAAGGCTGGCCATAGAATGTCTCACCTCGCCAACTGTCACCGATTACAAACTCAAATCCCACTACACACTGCGCACCTCAAACCCGTACCCAGCCCTCTGGTCCGTGCCGGCAAAATAGTAATTTCTGCTAATTTAAGATCATCACAAATTACATGATTGGATGGTCACCGATTGTCATGCACGTGTTATGTTTTCGTGTAATTGAAATCCCATATATATCCGTATAAATCCCAAAAACAACTTCCGCGTGCGGTAAAACTAATTCAGGCACAGAGGAATTAAGCGACCACAAATGCGCTATTTGCTATTTAGAGCGCGGGCTCCTTTCCTGACGTTGATATTGATTTTGATTGACAGAAAAAGAGAGAAAATACCAAGAACCTACATCTCAAAACGTTAAACCGTGCCAGCACGCGCTTACACCCTCAACTGATTGGTAGATTTTTAGAAGAAAGACACCTGATTGGATGGTCTATAGTCACGGTTAATTGCATGTACATTTAATAACAAAAACAACATCGCAGCTAAATATTCGAGCTTCGACGTTCGCGTGAACTCAAGCTACGTACACTGCTCCGTTTGGAGTATATATTCATATCAATCGAGAGATTATAATCTCGTGCATCAATTTGAAACCTCTAAAATATGGACTCCAATGGGAAAGAGCTTCGAGCATCTGTGGATTTAGTTCAGCCGTAGAGGAATTAAGCGACGACAAATGCGCTATTTGCTATTTAGTGCCTCGAGAGCCCTTAGTGCAGGCAACTTGTGGACATAGATTCTGTGGAGACTGCATGGTCAGGTACGATTTTAAATGAGCTACTTGTGTCACTAAAAAATTTTTGAAGTTAAGAAGAGTGCGTTGTTTACAACGTTCCGATTCCAATTTTTCTTCATTTTTTTTTTGGACTTTTTTAAATTTGATTTTGCGTTAGTATAGAAAGTCGTGTAATGTTTGAATATTAATTCCTGGAAGCCTATTCGACTGAATCGTGTCAAACTCTTGATTAGTGTGGTGTCGACAAATTCCAATTCGAACTATCGATCACGTAAGCCTTTTTTTTTGTACTCGTTTTTTCACCGTCGATACTGTATAATTTTGAGTATTTGGCAGAGACTGTTCTCATATAGGTTTTCCATAGTGTTTTGGCTTGAAAATGTGAGGCATGATTTATTACCGTGACGCATGTGTAATATCTCAGTTTGCCGGTTTGAAATTTGTTTGACTTGGTTTGCTGTTTATGGGAGCGCGACACGAAAACACGATCTCAGCATCGATTTGCGCACAGTGCGCTTGTAGCTAGGTAATCCTGGCTTGTGGTAAATTCTCTTCATCGCGCGATCGCGCTCTTCGTCCTCGGTTTTAAATGTCGCAGACAATCTTTCGTTCCGAACGGGGTAGCAGGTCGACTTCGAAGTTAGGCTAAATTTTATTCCCATTGGTCAGACTGTTGATCACACTTCCTAACACACCTCCAGTAAACGCCAATTATATTCGAGCTCTGTGTCTCGCTGTCAATCTGATTCGAGGAACACAAATAAGCAGACGATCAACAGTCAATTACGTACTGGGATTGCAGAGATATATTGTTGTTAATCCTAAACGTTACTGTATTGTGACTCTTGCTCCGGGAAATGATATTGTGATGCTATATCAAACTTGGAAATATTTTCTTTGGTACCGGAATGAAATAAGGAGATGTTTTAGTGTGTGAATTCAGGATATCAAAAAATCGAAACCAAATCATGTAAAACATAAACTGCAAAAATATATTCCAGCTAAATATGTGTTCATTGATTGCATTATTATTGTAAATCATTGCCGACTCTTCGAGTACTGAATAAGTATGCTTTAAAGCTGTACATGATGATTGACTCATAATTGAACTGTCAAAATATAATATTCGTATGAATCGCTGTGTCAGGGAATTTTGAGTAAAATTTCAGTCCTAAAGTCGCCTATCTAGAGTTTCTGTCGAAGTTGGCAAGTCTAAAGAAAAATCGCCGAATACTACTCTTATCCTGCTAGCTTTCGAGAGTGTTCACAGCAGATTCAATAGCTTCGAATGTACTTAAAAAGATTTGTAGAAGCCGGTGTGTGATCAATTCTGACCAATTCTGACCAATTCTGATCAATTCTGACCAATTCTGACAATGCTGATCAATTCTGACCAATTCTGGCAATTCTGAACAATTCTGACCAATTATTCTGATAAATTCTGACCAATTCTGATCAATTCTGACCGAGGTTGACAATTCGGTCCAATTCTGACCAATTCTGACCAATTCTGATCAATTCTGACCAATTCTGACAATTCTGACAATTCTGATCAATCCTGACAATTCTGATGAAATCCAACTGGCAGACAGTCCTGACCGGTCGAAGTGGCAGATGAATTTGCAGAGAACTTCGAATTCGCCTTTCTCCTGTCATTATGAGAGTTTAAAAATGTTCATGTCAACATAAACTAGTTGAACAATCGAAATTGCTCTTTAAACTTGAATTTAAACTGTACAGATTTGACTCCTATATTCAACTAAAATTAGACTTACGCTTGAAATTTGAGAGGTATCAAAAGTTATTTGGTTACATACCAGTCTCGAGCTTAAAAATGCCAACATCGTTCTTAATATGACCTCTTCACACTGCAGTGAGTTGGTTTACTAGTGCATATAAACGTTTGCATAAGGAACAATTCACGAGTTCTCTACAAAGGGAATCCAGGCAAGGAAATCACTGAATTAGTTTGATCTCTTTAATTCTTCTGAGTGAGCACAAGGAGAAGTAACAAGAACACCATTAATGCTTGACAAAATCCGGAGACATAGAAACAACAAATAGACAATTTTAAAAAACAAAACCACGTAAAACTAATACGTATTATCAAGTCAAACACTGACGAGTCGCAAGCTTGTGGCGAAAGTTGCCTCGAAGGCACATTTTTGTTTCAGCTGTTGCAATGAAAGTTCACCACTTTCGCTTAACTAAACAATGTTCCAAGCGTACCATAAGTCCCATCCACGACTGTTGTATTTGTTGTTTCTTGTTTTGCTAGAATTGATTCAAAACGAGTTGCTTGGCTACAGGTTCTGTGGATACCACCAGAGCCATAACAGCGAACACTGAAGCCACTGCTCTCTGTTTGTCTGTAAATACCAGAAGTTTTCTAGTTGAAGAATTTCCCGAGATCGAGCATACTATAAAATCAACATCATCTTGATGCTTATTGAGAGTCGAAATTATTAAAGAACTTCGACGGGAAGACTTATCGAAGCCTCAAGCGAGTATTTTACGCGAGGGAATAAGTGCCCCATTAGCGCAGGCTGCAGTCAGTTCAAAATGTTAAACAGAGAGAGAGAGAGAAAAAAAAACGACATGGATTTGAATAATTCTGCTAAAATTTCATGCAACTTGCAGCTTATTACTTCCAAAATCAGTTTGAAATGGTGCATTTCAACTGTTTTGTTTGCAATGAGAATTTATTAGGTGCAAGCGTTGCACAATGAAAGATATTCATTCCGTTGTTACAGGAGCACAATTGCTTCTAGCTGCAGATATGCAACGTGAAGTTGTTAGAGCACTCAGCTAAAAACATCCGTCTACAAACTTGTCACTAACGTCTCTTAAAAAGTACTATTCTTAAAACATTTAATATCATGTTGTAGTAATTAAAAAGCATGGAAATACATACTTGAATGTTTGTCCTCTTCAGAAGTTCTACCAGAGCATTGTTTGTTGCTGTGAAAACTCCCAAAGTAGAAAAACGAAATATTTCGATGAAGCCTTCGATCGAATCACAAGCGTATTCAACCGTCCATGATCGACCTTTGTCACATCACTCGTATTAATGGCGACTCGAGATTTCGCTCACAAATGCGAAAACGTTAACTATTCCTTTTATACTGCGACGATCAGTGCCACAGTTGTCCACAACCAACACTTCAAAAGTTAGTCCCGTAGAAAACATCTCCTAGCTGGGCGTTCCTAGCCATGCTCATAATATCAGCGGTCACGGTTGTTAAAGATGCTTGATAGAAAGGCGCTGGCGTCAATGGCCATCAATGATTACACGAAGAATCACAGAGATTTGCCGGAAAGATGGAGCTTTCATTTTTGGTCAAAGAAGACTTGTTGAAGTTTGGGGAAGAAGAAATAACTGGGAACTGAATTCGACAACGCCGCGATGCATTAAAACAATGTGATGATCTGTCTGGACCTAATTTAAAATTGTTTTGTAAAGTAACGTCACAAAATACACCCGCTTTCGATTCGCTCTCTAAAAATACATTTTGGGAGTGTTTGGTTAGCACGGGCAAGGAACTGCGTCTGGCTGCGAAGCAAAAATCACGTGATACACAAGCGGACAAAAGGCCAAGGAAAAGACGGACGTTTCATTAGGTATATATAACGACGAAAGGTCAAGACGTGGGCGAGATTTGCAGATATTAGGTACACACGCACATGGCGGTTCGGTGGATTATTTCCCTTTTTATTCAAAACCTGTTCTGAAGTATTCACCCCTAAAGCGGAACACTTTTCTCTATCCGTGGATTTTATTCAATTACAATGGAATTTAGTGAAAACAGATGTGTTATTTGCTGTTCGGAGCTTCAAGATGCAATTGTAACCGATTTTCGACATTGTAGAGGCTGTATCATGAGGTGTGTATGTGAGTTAACTGTATAAATTTTCATTAGTTTGCAGTCAGCGAAATTCTGATTCCATTGTATATGATACCGTAAGTGCTCGAGCGTTTTGTTCCTCGAGTTAATATTGCCTTTTTTATTCGATTTCATGTTTTTTTTTAAGGCCTCGGTAGACCTCAGTAGCGCTAGAATATTCAATTCTGAAAGCGTCTTCATAATTTTGAAGTTTTGTTGTACCAATTCAGAGTTTTGGAGCGGGGGGGGGGGTGGGGGGTGGTGGGTAGTCACTTGTTGATAAGGCTTAAAAGCTCGGTTAAAGTGTTGTAAAATTCAGCTTATTACCTGGACTCCACAAGCGGAGCTGCGAAAGTTGAGCCAGCTCGATGGGATCAAGAGAAATGTTCGCGACGCTCAAAACCCGACGGTGTGAAGACTCGCGAGGTAGATAAGGACTAAGAAAGGCTACTAGTGCTGGATACGCAACTCTTTTTTTTCGGCGAAAAAAACTTGCAAAAACCTATAAAACCTGATGCTGGGATCCTCATCACATTATGTATATTACACAGGTCTTGCTTTGGCCTGTAATGTTTTGCATTTTGTTTGCAAATTGTCATAAAGCGCGCCTCCGAACGCACCTCCAGTCTAAGCCAATTAAAATTAGGCTTTGTGCCCCGCTATCAATCGGATTCGATCCGCACGAAAAAGCAGACGATCAATAAGTTTAGGATACGATTGCATGCTCCGGTTAAAAGTTACTAAACTAGCTCTTGCTCCTGGGAAATGAAATTGTTATACTACATCAATCGTGCAATAGTAAGTTGATTATTTAGACTACTCCTAAGCGGACTTGCGTACGTTTTTTGTAAACCTTAATTTTTAAGTTACGAAATATAAACCTAATTTGCCTAAATGTTGGATGTATTGAATTTGATTACGATATTCTAAGCTTTTACGTGAAGGACGTATTCATCTCTTCATGGGCAGGCTGTTTTCAAAATGTAGAAAAATCATGTATCGACAACCCAAATTTTCTTAATGTTGGATGTATTGAGTATGTAATTCTAAACTTTTATGTGAAGTTACGATTCACTTTTTCATGAGGCAGGCTGTTTTCAAAATGTAAGCAAATCGTGTATCAACAAAGCAAAGAACCAACTCTAGATCTCGGCCCAATTATTCTGTTAAAACACCCTTTGACGTTGCAGCTTGTTGTGAGGCATTTCAATGTAATGATCCTTACGCCAAAATGTTATTAAGGCGTCACGCACTGTGATGCCTTCATTCTGACCTTGTAGGAAAGAAATTTGCTGAGTCTTTAGCTGAAGATTTGTAACATAGAGTTGTGGGAGCATGCACGGTGTGTTTGATGGATGGTTTTGCAAAACACGATTGCTAACAAGTGCAGTATTGGCCGCAAAGTGCTGACTTCCACTACTATGAAATCATCAAACTAAATTTAAATGGCGATCGTCGCTAGAGTGATCAAGCCAAAAATAACTTGTATACAAACTCATAGCTGAGAATTCTTTTCAAAAGAACAACTTTAGAGACCATAAAGACTTTCAATATCATGGCATAATCATTAGAGATATTGAATACATACTTGAAACTTTGTCCTCTTCAGCAGTTCGTCCAGAGCACAGTTTGTTGCTGTACAAACTGAACTCCCAAAGTTGAAAAGCGACATGTTTTGATGAAGCCTTCCAACGAATACAACTAACCACCGTCGACCATTGCCAATTCGCTCGTGCTAATGGCGGCTCGTGATGTGATGTGACGATCAGTGCGAAAATTGTCTACAACCAACACTTAACTACCGTATAAAACAAATGGCAGCCCGAAGCACAAGCCGTGCAGATATTACCAGCAATCGAGGCTGTAAGAAGGCGCTGGCATCAATGTGTAGTCACGAATAATTCCACGAAGAATCACAGACTTTTGCTGGATAAAATCAGCTTTCATCTGTTGTCGAAAAACACTCTTCGTGTTGAAGATTTCAGTCCAAAAGCAAAAATAACTCCCCAATTTGGTGATCTGTCTAGACGTAATTAAAATTGTTTTGTCCAGTAGAAACATCCGCTTTCGATTCGAATGCGCAAGTTATAATGAATTTCTGGGAAAATGATTAGTTCTGGGAAAATGATTAGTTCTGGGAAAATGATTAGTTCTGAGAAAATGATTAGTTCTGGGAATCCAAAAGTCTGGTTGCCATGTTTATGTACATGGTTATGCATGAGCTCAGTAGTTGGCAACACATGATTTAGGATTCAGTTTTACCTTGCTGAACTGATTGGTAGATTCTCAGAAAAAGAGGTCTGATTGGATGGTTTAATTGTCACGAATGATTTCCTGTAAATTTAATAACCAAAGCAACACATGATCGAAGTTAAATTTTCGAGGCGCGACATTCGCGTGAACTTAAGCTACGTACAGTGCTTAGCTTGGAGGATCTTCAATTTAAGACCTCTAAAATATGGACTACAAAAGGAACGGAGGTTCAAGCATCTGTGGATTTAATTCAGTCGCAGAGGAATTAAGCGACAACAAATGCGCTATTTGCTCTTTAGCGATTCGAGAGCCCGTACTGCAGACAACTTGTGGACGTAGATTGTGTAGAGCGTGTATGATGAGGTACGATTTTGAATGAACTAACTGTATCAGAATTTAAAGTTACAAACAGTGTGTTGTTTACGAAATTCCGATTCCATTTTTTCTTCATTTTCTTTCTTGACTTGTTTTAAATATGATTTTACGTTATAGTATAGAAAGTCGTGTAGAGTTTGAATATTCATTTCTCAGAACCGAGTCAAACTTAAGCGTTTGGTGTCGACAAAATTCCAATCTTGGACTATCGATCACGGAAGACATCTGTTTCTTACTCGTTTTTCACCGTCGACGCTACTGTATAATTTTGAGTACTGCTCTCATATAGGTTTTCGCAAGTGTTTTGGCTTGAAAACGTGCGACATGATTTTTAACCGTGATGCATATGATCTGTAACATCTTAGTTTAGTGTGACTTTGCTGTCTATGGGAGCGCGTCACGAGAACACGATCTCAGCATCGATTTCAGCAGTCCTTTGCGGTTGTAGGTATTCCTGGTTTGTGGTACTCTTCATATTTTCCCAGTTACGGATATAAACATGTAAAGTACACGGCTGCTCTTTTTACAAAGATACTCTTTGAACGGTTCGAAGGGATTGATATGATGAACCACAAGCGCTGAAAAAGTAAAATTCCACATGGATGAAGCCAAGTTTACCCTCTGTGGAACCTCTTGTTCCTGTGTCAAACGAGCTCTGCTTGGCTATGCAGTGGCCCTCGAAGGGTCAATCGGCTGATAGTTTTGCTAGGAAAATTTGCTTCTCGACAGAAAGGTTTCGATCAAATTATCTTTTTTGGCCGACAAAAAGTACCAAATAACGATTTCCAATGCGCTAAAACCACAAGAAGCAAATGGGTTAGAATATCTGACGAAAATTCTGCGTCTTTTTTCATCTTTGGGCGACGGTTTTGAATTTCGTCCAGTTCTGAGATTTTTAGTCCATTTCTGACAAATTTTCTTACGGGGAATCCCCTATTTTATTTACCTCGCGCGATGATTGGATAAAAAGTCAAGCCATTAATTAAGCCCATCGATTTTTTTACTGATTTTGAGTATTTGGTTTAGACTTCTCTTATCAACATTGTTTTGGCATGTTATCAGTAGATGATTACGGGCTTAAGCTAAAACCGTGTAATATGCATGTACAAGCAATGAATAGAAGATCCAGACATCAAGTTTTATAGGTTTTCGCAAAATCTCTTTCCGTTTAAAATTTATGTGACTTGGTTTGCTGTTTATACTGACCAGCGCGATAAGGCTCGTCATCTTAGTACCGACTCATGTCAGTACCAGCCTCTCGCTCTTCGTACTCGGGTTTTCGCGGACATTCCTAGCTAGCTCAACGAGAGCTCAGCTTTCGCAACACTGCTATATAAACACACATATTGTTGGCTTGATAGCTCAGTTGGTGCAGCACTGCACAGGAATCGCAGAGGTCATGGGTTCGATCCCGTTCAAGGCCTGAATTTTTTTTCAGGCAACTGCTTAAGTTGTGTTTATAACTGCTATGATCAATCATGGCTACACATATTTCTGTTTTGTTTAAATTGTTATACACCCCCGCCTCCGAACACAATTCGAAAACTCAGGCTCTGTGCCCCGCTGATAATCTGTTTCGATCCACACGAATAAGCAGACGATACTGAGACATTCTGAGTCTAATCGTTACTGAGATATGATACTTCCGATACCAAATCAATCTTGAAAAGATTCTATTTGGCACTGGCATGTTCAATCTTTTAAGTTCATTGAGTGAAGACTACGATGAAGAAAGGTACGTTCGATTTCGGTGTCAACACAATGCAATAATAACAAATTATTTCACTTCAGAGGTTACTGACCAATTTCTGAATTCAGCGCTCTCTAAAAGTAGACTTTAAATTAATAAGTAAATTTGTTTTCCTCACAAATTGAGGAAATCTAAAACTTGTGTAAAACCAGAAAGTTCAAAATTACCTATTCCAGTTGAATTTGTTCACTGCTTATTATCGTAAATCACTGATTTACCGGTCCCCAGGCTCTTGGAGCACTGAATTAGTTTGCTCTGAAGCCGTGGTCATGATGATCGACACAGAATTGAAATTTCAGAGTGGGTTTTCATGTTTACATAAGCTGGTATGTGTCAGTGTCGAGCTGGCAAAGACTCAACCAAATACGGTGATCTCAGAGAGTGGCTTGTTTGATACATGCTAGATTCAGTACAAAGATCTAACCAGTTTGAGTATGTATTAACGAGTCATTAACTTGGCCATCGGCTCCTGCTTTTGTTAATGTTGAATTATTCAGTTTGAATATAACAGCCGGTACACACACTTTTAATGAGACCAAATAGCAACGAAACATTTTCTGAAAATGGTTTAGTTATAGACATGAGGGTCATGTAGCGTAGAGCTATTTGAACACGCCATAGAACAAACCGCCGAGAATCTCGTGAAAGTCAGTGTTCCGCCATCTATTTATACTACCAAAGCTAATCCATGAAGCAACACTTTCCCCCGCGATCAAACCAACTGACACGCAAGGTACGAACAAACTCAATTACCGAAGCATTCCATCAGATCAATTACCAAGACATCTAAACAGATCTTAGACTTTTAATTAATATCGTGCAAAAATACAAATAAGTGACAAATGTACATACTTGAAAATTGGTCCACTTCGAAGTTTTCCTCAGTAACAGGCCAGATAAATCACAATCCGTTGGTACAAGAAGCTAGAAGACGGGCTATCGGGGAAATCAAGCGAGGCCGAGATCGCGTCCAGAAAGCCTTTGAATACAGTCGACTCTTATTAAAAGCTACCACCCTCGCCACACTGCTCGTGACGGCAGTAGAGTTAACGTTAGTGATGTCGCAGACAAGTACGAAAGCTAACTTGATGAGACATTATCAGATTCCGAGCTGCAATCATCCTCGATCCACCTTGAACGTAAAACTCAAACTCGTCACTAGTTGTAACTCTGTAAACAATCACGGATGCGTGGGCGGCGACGTCTGTCTGTCCTTTACTCCACAGTTATTCAACGTTCGAGTTAAATTCAATGCGCTCTGAGTTTAAAAAACACAGCAGTACTTGAAGAATGACTAAGTTACTGCAAAACCTTGAAAGTCTGAAATGTATGTCAGACGTGTTAGGAGAGGTGCGTGGGCGTGCGGAGAAGGACGACTGTGTCTGAAAGTCTGAATTCGGTGTTGTGTAATGCCACCCAGTGACGTCGCACATCAATGGACAATTGTGAACCATTTACATACGAGTGCGTGACGTAAGCATTGCAGCGCTAATTGGGGCACTGTAAATGAAGAAACAAATTTTGTAAATAGAACTGAAAGTTGTTAGACTTCTGATCGACTTCTACTGCGCATTTTGGAAATTTGGGCGTGAAGACGTCATCGATCTACGTGTCGATCTACTTACAGACTATCTCACAAAGGTATTTCTGCTTTAACCTATCACAAACGGATATTGCGGAGCCGTAAACAAGCCTCTGACAACTCATAACTAAACTGTTCTGAATTTTCTAGAATGTCACGCCAAGGCGTATCGATAAACAGACTGCCTAACGTCTCAAAGCCGGTAACTTCCGCTTTTAGCCCATTACAAAAGGATATCGCGGAGCTGTAAACAAGCCTTTGTGACAACTCAGTCTATATTTATCGCTGGTTTGAATTTCTAGAACGCCACGTTATGATGTATAGATCTACCGGACTGCCTCAAAAACAAGCCTATGTTACAACTCGGTCTATTTATAACTGTACGTCACACTAAGTTCAGGAAGTTTTTGAATATTATTTAAGGAACCGCACTCGCGGTTCGTACACAGATTACTTGAGGTAGTCGATCGACGTAAGATTAGACCGAAAACTGGCTTATAAATACTCAACCGGTCACAGATCGAACAGATCTGGGGGATAAAATCTTGAAAGGGAACCGGTCCACTTTTGCTTTGGAACTTCGATCCCCGGTACAGACCTGCTGTGGCCTCAGATGTCCATGCAAAACCTTCTTTCAGATGCGGAAAATAAGGTGCGAGAGGAACTCAGTTTAAGGCCTTGTTAGAGAAAAAAATCGATCGCGTGTAGCGAGGACCTTGAGTGTATAATATGCTAGTGTACAGAAAATCAATATTTGTGGTTAATAAGGATATTAGTCTGCATACGAGCCAAGTGGCTCATCAGGCCGGAGCTTATCCCGGTTTCTACAGCGTGAAGCGATTAGGAGTATCTCTATTCCCCTCCTGGATAGGATGCTAGTCCATCGCAGGGCTACACCCAGCATTAAATTCGCCGGTACTCATTTATATACCTGGGTGGAGAGGCACTGTGAGATTCAGGTGTCTTGCCCAAGAACACAACACAATGTCGCCTGCCAGGGTTCGAACCCGTTACGCCCGATCCGGAGACGAACGCGCTAACTATGAGGCCAACGCACCTCCCATTGGGATATTGAAAGTGGTTTTATTACCTTCCAAAATGATATTTGATACTGAATAACTTTAATATGTTTACCTTGGTGACAGTAGTATAATTTCTTAACTTTTTTTGAAGGAGGAATGACTCAAGATGCCCTATTGATGACCAGCCGTTAATAGAGGCAGAGGTGTGTAAAAAAAGCCTTCATTATATGTCGACTACTGCCGTGCGGTTAGTTATGCGAACTTTAATCAATGACAATCGTGCCTAAAATGGTTGTGTGCTTAGAGAACTGAACACTAATAGTATACAATAAATAGCTAATACTGCAAGTCAGTACACAAAAAAATAAACAAAAATATTGCGTTCTTGACGGGTGACGGTTAATTCTTTTTATGGTAAATTTGCTTTCTGCAACTCACCAAGTCTGGCAATGTTTGTAGTGCTGAACAAACCAACCGTAACTGGACTAAAAAATTGTGGTGTATGATTTTAGACCTGCATAAAGTTCTACTTCTTATTATCACGTGATACCAGTCAGTGTTTGTTGTTTTATGTAACTTTAAACATTCTTCTTCAGCAAGCAATTGGTGATCAACATAGTGACGCAGGTCTCCCCACTCAAGAGTCCCATGACACAGTTCAAACTCAACAGCTAGAAATCCTAGTACAAGAACAGCACGCATACTTCCAGCTGGGGGTTTGTGGTGCCGGGACAAGTGGAAGTTCTCACCATGTCGAGGAAGAAGGAGCTGGAAGGCTCTACCATCGGTGTGGACACCACCAGCTACCCTGCCAGCGTGCAGAGGATAACCAGGCAAGTGGATTGAGTCGGCGTTTTTCAGGAATTCGTCAAGCTGGTGGCCAGAGGGCAAGATCACAAGGTGGTCAGTTCCACAATAGATTGAATGCCCCTGTTGAAGAGGAGGAACCAAACCACGGATATCATTGTGGATATGGTCTGCAAGGTAGAGTGACTTCCACTCAGCAGAAGGAACAAATCACTGAGAATTGCTGCGGCACACAAGAACTGCAGCAGTTATCAAATGAAACCCTTCGCAGGCGAGTAGTAATGTCGGAAATTGTACAATTGGCCTTATTTTTGCCGGTAATCGTTTGTTTAAGATTTAAGGACTTACTTTGATCGTTGTTCTGGGCTCTAAGTTTTGAGAAACGCTGCATGCTTTGTATGTTCCTTACGGCTAACAGTAGATGCGTCTTTCAAAGTAGCCGTTTTCTGGTCGATACGAAACCATTTCCATTCGGAAATATGCTTTCGTGCAAGAAACAGCTAGGGAGCAATTGATAGAAATTTTAGAAGATAAGTGTTAGTAGAGCTTTCATTTTTTGTCGAAAATCACCCTTCATGTTGAAGATTTTCAGAAGAACGAATAACTAGAAACTGAATACGACATTGCCGCACTGCTTCGAAACAATCCGATATCTGTACCTAATATCATAATTGTTTCCGCTTTCGATGAAGCCATCATTGACTGATCTGTTCAGTCTGGTTACCATGGTTACGCTGACATTTCATTGAGTGAAAGAACTTGTTCCGCTGCAAACCACGAAAGCAACAACAACAACAACAACAACAAAAACCTTTATTAACGTGTCTGGGGTATTTAGCATTGCTGCTAATTGGGGACACACACAAAAAAGAATTATGAATGTAAAAATGAATAAGTATATATTAAAAAAGTTAATAAGTAAATATTAAAATATTAATAAGTAAATATGAAAGTCAGGTCAGGATAAACATAAGGAACAGTTTTCACAATTATCCCCAAGTAAAGATGCTATGTCTCTTCTTCTTATAGTTGATATGAAGGAATGTAAGGTATCACTGTTCTTTTCATCTCTTGAAAGTCTTGACCACAAGTATGGACCCATGTATCTTATAGAGTGTTTCCCGTATCTTACAGTCCGAAATCTTGGTATCTTAAAATAATTTTCGTTCCGAAGTTGGTATGTCGTTCTATTTTCTTCAAACATATTCTGTATGCAGATTGGTATCAGCTTATGTTTAACTTTGTACATTAGTATTGCCAAATCTTGTAACCTTAGGTTGTATAGAGTCGTTAGTCCAGCTTTCTTAAGTAGTTCATCGTATGTAGTAGATTTGTCCTTGAAAACAATGCGAAGAACACGCTCTTGAATCCTTTCAAGTTTCCTTCTATCCGATTTTGTACAAATCGCACCATTGTTTTATGCTCGATTACACCCACGCGTTGGATTTGAATAAAACCCCAGATTTGAATAAAACCCCAGCAAGCAATTTCACTGGCAAAAATAATACAAAGAGCACATGCAATTACAAAAGTCAAGATAACAAAAATAATTTTAGACAATGTCAGGAATGTCTTCAATGTAACCGTCAATTTTTTACTTTTTTGAAGGAATGGCCCAGGCGGATGCCCTGTTGATAATGAACCTCCATTAGAGTCAGTGGTAAATATGGTATTCTTTCCCAGATAGTACTTAAGCCTATACCTCTTTGCGTATTGTCCGTATTGGTAAACAATGCATTTCCTCTGAGTAAATATGGTTACAACTAAATTGTGAAGCAGTCTGTTTCTGGCTCAGTGGAAGTGCGTAATATATATAACGACTGTGCAATAATTATTAATAGAGGGAAGCAGACGCCGAAAGTTACCTCGATCGTAATCGTTTGTGCACGGATTATTTGTTCCTATAGCTACGAAAGAGAACGATTCCTTTGATTGTTCCGCTAAAGCTTGCTAACATCAGAGGCTATTTCATCTGGGAAAGACACCATTGCTTTATGCTCGATTACACCCACGCGCTGGATTTGAATAAAACCCCAGCTTCGAAAATAAGGATATGACATTTGAATTTGCCTTTGCATGTGACACAAACGCCCGCGACAAGCGAAATTTTCTCTCTGGAGCAGCGAAAATGCCATTCCCTAATCATTTAGATGAATCAGTCAGCGACTCCATCGTAAGTTCAGAATCTTAATTTCATTTTCAGTCATCTTCTCTCTATGCTTTACCGGACGGCGCTTCTGTGATTTTGCTTTTCCGTATCGGCTAAATATTGGTTTTTAGAGGAGTTTTAACTTAATGTGTTATTTTATAGCTAAGGGAAAGCAGATTTTTCAAAACAAAATTATTTTGACATGGTTTAGTGATGGTAGTTCAATATTCAATTTTTAAAGCTATCTTCGCTGTTCTCGACATTTTCGCCGTGGGTGTGAAGCCGCTTCTGCTTCTGTCCTATTTGTAGTCCTTCGTAGTATTTGGTTATGTTGTCCGCAATCTGCACAGCAGTACTAAATGCATGAAGTCATTTGCTTGTATTCTGTTTATTCTAGCCCAGCAATGGTGGTCAGGGCTGCGTTCCGAGCGGCGACACTCCTCCAGTTGAGCCACCTGCCGAGCAGGGGGTCTCTGAACAAGGACAACAGCCAGGTTATCAGCGGGAACGTGACGAACATGGCGTTGGACCAACCCCTCCTGACAAGGTGACGGAGCAATCCCGAGAGCGGAATCCGACCAACCAGCAGGGCGATGATGGTCAGGTTGATGGACTGACCTACCTCAGGGCAACTGGTGGACAAGCCAGTGTAGTTACTGCATCTTGCCCCATTCCAGAAACGGAAGAGATCGCAGGGCATTTGCTGAATGCGCGTGAGAGGCAGCCAGTTTACCGGCAGAGCGATGTCGGAGGAAGCAGTGGTGTGAACCAATCTATGTTAAATGGTGGAGGGGTCACATCCAGAGAAGAATCCTCCATCCAAGAACCGGCTGCATGTCAGCTGGTGAATGGACAACAACAGCAGCCCAGTTACCAGCAGAGTGCACAGGCTAATGCACTGAGCCACCCCACTCAGGAGATGGGCCTGGATACACGCCAGAGCCAAGATAGACAGGAAGTGCCTTGCCCTATTCAGGAGACCGCACCTTTTGCAGAGCGGACGCCAGATGAACACGAAGACCTGCCTCCATGTCACCAGCAGCTAAATGGTGTAGACATAAATGCAGTGAGTTCCACTGGTCAGAGGGAACAGGCTGTGGAGCATACCTGTAGTCGCCAGGAACTACAACTATGGAGACAGGAATCTGACAGGCAAGCTGATGTTACGTCTACTACATTCCTATTGGAAATAAAATACAGGGTCATTTATGTTATGTCCTGTGACTGGAGGCAACAATCACTATTTTTCTAACTAGCTACTTTATATCGAATACTACATTGTGTCGAATAAACAGTAAACTATGACTAAAAAAGTGATACCGGTAGCTTTAATCAACAACATTGACACCGTTATATGATGATAAGGCAAACTGTGTAATGTAAATAATAACATTAAATTGTATTTTATTCTCAGGCGTAAGCCACAAAAGGCCACAAGAAACAAGATGAATCCAAGGGAAACATGTGTTATTTTTGAAATACCAGAGGTTCAGCAGCGACGGCAACTGGATGTCAATGAAGAGGCCATAGCTTTCTTCAGGCCCGCAATTAATAAGCATAAGTATGAATACAAGTTTGGAATAAGAGTTTATCTCAGTGGAGTGGATAATGGAAGAGGCAGATATGTGGCCATCTTTGTCCACATGATGGAAGGTGAACATGATGATCTTTTACAATGGCCTTTCACTGGAACAATCACGTTTTCGATCTTGGATCGGAGTGGTGCCAAAAACGATATCAGTCAGCTCGTGCAAGCCACACAAAATGTATCTGCATTTCAGAGGCCCAGGGAAGCCATTTGCCGTGAAGGATGTGGTTTTGTAAAGTTCGCTCCGATTGAGCAGGTCTTTGGTCCTCATTACGTAAAGAACGACAAATTGTTTCTGAAAATTGAATTTTCCGACTAACTGACGATAAGTTGCTGTTGCTATTGTTATTTTTGAATTTTTTTGTCGGTTAACTCATTTGTAAGGAGACGTTCACAAGCATAATACTGATTTGTTGATGCTGGCTAACATTTTTCACGATTGCTCTCTGCTGGCAAAACTGTTGAATATGCGTAGTTAATGGTTAGCTTAAAGCGATATATAATCACCGTCGACCGACCGAAATATTACATTGTGCTCGGAGCATTGTGTTTCGGCGGCTTTGCCTTCCTCAGCTGTGTTGGTCACTGATTCAGAAAAGTCACGAGTATAAACACCTTATTCGACCGTTTATTCACATAATACGCGTCCCAGGGCCTGGAAAAACGAGGAAAATCAATAAAAAATCTTGTTTTTGAGTTTCCAAATGGGGCACAGGAGCTCTCACAGTCGACCGCGTTGGATATGAGATGAGATAGCCAACGAGGCGCCTAGCGCCGAGTTGGATATAGTTATCTGATACCCAGCAAGCGCGAGTGGAATAATTATTTTATTAAAAAAAGAGAAAAATAAAATAAAATAACAGGGAAAACGCCCCCCAAAATTAAGCTTACACAACCAAATTTTAGATTATGGTATAATCGCTCATATGCCATGATGGCTAAGCGATAGCCAATGAAAATTCTGGATTTGCACAATCCAATGATCCAGTTTTGTATTTGTATATTTTCTTCGACTTGCTACCTGTATTTTATGCGAAAGAGTAGTTTTTGAAAAAAATGTTGATTGTAATAGATTTTGCATGGAGCTTTTAAATGTAGCATTTGTTACATGGTTGTTCACTGATATAACTTTTAGCCCTTTGTAACTATGCTATTTGACGAGAGACGTTAATCTGTAGATAGTGTAATTTTTAGTGTCATTTGTATCACTTGAAATGGTTTGATTCAAACTTTTCAGTACAACGTTTAAACTTATTAAAAAAAATTGGTGTGACTTGTATTCTTTGAATCATTAATTCGGAAAGAGAGAATCATTCCAATCAACAAAAGAAATTTAGAAACTAAGAAAAGAAACCTGTTTATACTTTCCAACTTCACTAAAAGATGTGCGAAACGGATACAAACCGGTTAGTTATAGTTCTCTGGCATTCTTCGCACCACGCACACCCGTAAAACACAGGTTAGTCTGGTTTTCAAAACGACAAATGTTGGATAACGAATCTCTTATTGGACGGTATGAGTCTAGTATCGACGTACATTTTAACTACTCATCTGTTTGTTTCTTTGTTTGTTGTTGTTTTTACAAACAAGCAGCTATAGGAAGCCCTAATTAACCTAAATATCCACAAATAGTAATACCACACACTCAAATCTCTACAAACAACGTAATATATACTACGCTTCGCTTCTGGTGTGTTTGTCCCTCTAGCCTGCCTCTGGCGGTGAGAGATTGTGACTTCTCAATTTGTTTACCTCGTTTGTTTACTCACTACGACAGTCATTCTTTAATCACTTGTGACCAATTACAGCGTAAGTAATAGTTACAAGTTTTCCCGGTTGCTAGCGAGAAGGTAGCACGAGTAGCGCATAGTAACATGTACAGGTGTTAGGCGTAGGAATATACCCGTAAGCAAGTCACGATTGGTTTTAGTCATCATTAATACAGCTGTGATCTTTTGTGACTACGTCAACGATCCGATTTAGCGCACGGGGCCCTAAAAGCTTAAGAGAGCGCGCGTATTGGAGAGGAGGCACTCATTTCTTTTTTAACATTATGTTTCTGTATGTGGTTGAATACATTAATGAAAAGCAACAGATACTTTTCCTCAAGAACGGTAACAATAGGAGCCCTGATGGTTAATGTTCAATATTACGTTCACATTAGAAGTAGACTGCATAATTCATTCGTCTGGTAATTCCATTTGTCAATGTCTTGAATGTCACTTTTCCCCACAGCGGCGCTTATAGGAAAACACGTAGGGGCCAAACCACCCCCCTAATGTTTCATGAAGGCTATATTTGCTTGGTTTATATATTTCTGAACCAAGTTTGGCAGATGGGCTTTCTTTGTTCCCCAGTTTATTTTAATTTAGAAGTTGCGACAAAATGTCGGATTATGACGTCATAATTGATGACGTCACCAAAACGTGCTATAACCTTTTGTAAAATCTGATGTAAAGATTATGTCATTGGAAAGGCCTTGACTTCAGGAGTAAAATGCCGAAAGCCGTTTTTTGCTATGATGATTATTTTTTGAGATATGGTAAATTAAATATTTTTTTGCTGTCCCCCCGGAATTTGCTTAACCATACTGTCCTTCTTAAGTCAGTCTCTCTGGTTTATTTTTTTCAGCTTTTTTCTAGGAAGGCTGATAATCTAGCAAAATAGAAAGCTTGATGTTGTCAAAAATCGTATGGTTTTAGAAATTTGATTTTCGGCTTTGTTAGGATGGTATTAACAGTAAAAAAACGGGTGACGTCACAGGTTATGACGTAACAAAACTAATTTTAACGCAACAACACTAGAGGGATAATTTTTGATTCCTATTTTCTCCTTTATTTTAGCTTTAGTAATCTGGCACATCACATGTGCAACATAGCTCCATTTGCTGGAACAAAATTACGGCTCCAATTTGGGGATTTTTCTCAAGGGGGGACCCATATTTTGCAGAGTTATTTTTCATATTTGAAAATGCCATATTTCATTTAATTTTTGTGATATGGACAACATTTTTTCATGTTTCAGCTCCCCTTGATGTGCTCTTTCGAACACATTGTAAAAAATATGCATATTGAAAACTTCAAAAGTCGCAAAAAACAAGACGTCATCACTGTGACGTCACAACTTTGACATTTACTGACATTTTTCACGTAAATATAATTGGCATTAGGTCTCCTGCTCATCTGCCAAGTTTGGTGTAGAAAGAGTCAATACTTTTTAAGTAATGCGAAATAATGTGAAATATCCAAGAACTGACGAAACATTTGGAGGGTGGTTTGGCCCCTACGTGAAAAA
>NC_138155.1:26388879-26481379 GCF_964199315.1 Orbicella franksi | reverse complement strand
GAGTATATATTCCTTTTAATCGAAAGATTATAATCTCGAGCTTCAATTAAAAAAACTCTAAGGCATGGATTCCTCCAGGAACGGAACTTCAAGCATCCGTGGATTTAATAGATAGATAGATAGAAACTTTATTAAGAATGTCATCAACCACCTAGCTGGGGAAAAACTCCCCTACTAATACGGGGACATAACAAAAACGAGTTAAATTAAAAAAACAAAACAAAACAACAAAAAAAAGTTAATTCAGCGGCAGTGGAATTGAACGACGACAAATGCGTTATTTGCTGCTTGGTGCCTCGTGAGCCCGTAGAACAGGCAACGTACGTGTGGCTATAGGTGTTGTAAAGACTGCTTGACGAGGCGAGTGTTAAAATGAACTAGCTGTATCAGAATTTTAAAGTTTAGAATATCGTGCTGTTAAGGAAATTCCGATTCCCTTATTTTCTTCAAAAGTCCTTTTTATACGATTTTACGTTACTACAGAATGTCGATTAGTGTTAGAAGATATTATTCTACTATATACTACACTTTGAGAAATTTTAATTTCTTAATTTGGTGTCCAAGAAAGGCTAATTACACGTTTTTGCGATGTCTTTCTTGATGTAAGCTATCTATTTTGTATTCGATTTTACAACACTATATAATTTTGACTATTTGGCTTAGACTGCTCTCGGTTCCATTTTGTGGCGTGCTACAAACATGAGTGAATGATAACAGGCTTAAGCTAAAACCGTGTAATACAGGTAATGTTATAAAGAAGATCTACAGTGCCTTGATGTTGTAAAGGTCTTTACGAGTGTTTCTGGCTTAAAAATGTCCGACACGAGTTTCTGCAACGCATATCCATAATATTTCACTTCAAGAGAAAATTAGGGCGGTTAAAATGCGTCTTTTGTGCAAAATGTTTAAGACTAGGATTGCTGTTTATGTAATGTTTAATAATCTCAGCATGATCTCAGTGTTATCCACTCTACTCCGCTCTATTCCGCTCTTCTCCGAGCGTCGTTGATATTTCTCTCAATCCGAGCTCGGCTCTCGCAGCTCCACTTGTGGGAGTGAATGAGCTTTTCGAGATTTGTTATCCTAAGACAGGCAAAAGCCGGAAATCGGTCTGTGTTCGCAGGTTACGAGACTCGACCAGCAATTTAAATAATAATTTTGCAACATAATACAAAACCGCGGCCGGCCCCAAACACACCTCCAGTATAAGCCAATCAAAATCGGGCTCTGTGTCCCGCTGTCAATGTGATTCGATCCACACGAGTAAGCACACGATCAGTATTCAATTACGTACTGGGATTACAGAGATATATTGTAGTTAATCGTGATTCTAAACGTTACTGAACCCTCTCTCTGTGTCTGTTCCGTGGTAAATGAGGGTTTGATCGTAAATTAATCTTGGAATTATTTTCTTTGACACCGGAATGTTCTACGGCTTTGAGTTCTTTCAAGAGTAGTATGAACAAACGTACTCTTTGGGCTTTTACGTAGATAGCCACGATTCCAGTATCAACACAATGCCTATAGTTAAAAAAAAATCACTTCAATAATGCAGATGTTACTGACCAGTTCTGAATTTAGTGCACTCTAAAAGTTGACTTCAAATTAGAAGATGTAAATTTGGGTTCCTTTCGGATTCAGGGAATCTAAAACTCGAACTAACATCCTGTAAACTAAACTGACTAGGATGTTGGAAAATTTATGTTCTTCGTGAAGCGAACTCGATGACAAACATAAAGAAAATACTTTTTTTTTTTTGATACTTAGAGAGCAATTAGACTAAAAGTTGTGACTAAACTTGGCAAGATCGTAAGACATAGACTACCACTAATTATTGACTGATCTTTATTCCGTTGATTATTTAGATTACTCCTAAGCGGACTTGCGTTGTACGTTCAGATTTGACACCCTAATTTTCATGTTACGAAACAAACCCAAATTTTCTTAATGTTGGGTACAAACTGAATATGTAATTTGTTTACAACATTCTAAGCTTTTACGTGAAGGAATAATTCACCTCGTTATGGGGCAGGCTGTTTTCAGAATGCAAGCAAATCGTGCATCGACAAAGTAAAGAACCAACCTTCCGCAGAATAACTATTCTGTAAAAACACCCTGCAACGTTGCAGCTTATTATGAAGCATCTCAACAATTATCTTTACGCCGAAATTTTATTAAGGCGTCAAACACAGTGATGTCTTCATTCTGACCTTGTAGGAAGGAAATTTGCTGAATCTCTAGCTGAAGATTTGTAACATAGAGTTGTAGGAGCATGTATGGTGTGTTTGATGGATGGTTTTAACAGACATGATTCCTAGCAAGGAAGTATTGGCCGCCAAGTGCTGCCCGCCATTACTATGAAATCATTAAACTAAATTTAAATGGTGATCGTCGCTAGAGTGTTCAAGCCAAAAATAACTCGTATACAAACTGATAGCTGGGCCAATTCTTTTCAAAGGAACAACTTTATATACCATTAAGACTCAATATCATGGCATAATCAGTAGAGATATTGCATACATACTTGAAACTTTGTTCACTTCAGCAGTTCTTCCATAGCCAAAGTAGAAAAACGAAATGTTTTGATAAAGTCTTCCATCGAATACGGCTATAAACCACCGTGGACCTTTGCCACTTTGCTCGTGTTAATGGCGGCTCGTGGTGTCGCTGACAAATGGAAAACCGTTCACTATTCCCCAGTTTGTTACTGCGACAATCAGTGCGAAAATTGTTTACAACCAACACTTCAGAAGGTAGTCGTATAAAACAACTTGCAGCCCGAAGCTCAAGTTATGCACAAATTACCAGCTGTCGAGGCTGTAAGAAGGCGCTGGTAGCAATACAAGGTCCCTAATAATTCCACGAAGAATCACAGACTTCTGCTGGATTAAAGTCAACTTTCATCTGTTGTCGAAAAACACTCCTCATGTTGAAGATTTCCAAAAGAACAAATAACTGGAAAGTAAATGCGACAATGATCTGTCTAGGCCTATTTAAAATTGTTTTGTCAAGCAACTCCACAAACTACACCGATTCGATTCGATTCGCTGCCACCTTTCATCAATTGTCAATCGACTTGCACACGTGCTTTGCCGCGTGTGAACGTTTGAGACACTGGTCCGTATTCCAAAAGATTTTATTGAAGAAATTGGAATCGCTGCGACGCGTATCGTGTGTAAATTCTCGTGAAGAGAGGCTTGATTGGATGGTTACCATGACTGATGGATGGTGACTGCTGGATTAAAGTCAACTTTCATCTGTTGTCGAAAAACACTCCTCATGTTGAAGATTTCCAAAAGAACAAATAACTGGAAAGTAAATGCGACAATGATCTGTCTAGGCCTATTTAAAATTGTTTTGTCAAGCAACTCCACAAACTACACCGATTCGATTCGATTCGCTGCCACCTTTCATCAATTGCCAATCGACTTGTACACGTGCTTTGCCGCGTGTGAACGTTTGAGACACTGGTCCGTATTCCAAAAGATTTTATTGAAGAAATTGGAATCGCTGCGACGCGTATCGTGTGTAAATTCTCGTGAAGAGAGGCTTGATTGGATGGTTACCATGACCGATGGTCACGTGAGCTGACAATTAATAGCAAAACTTTCACGGAATTTCCACTTATAAGACGTGTGAACGTTTGAGACACTGGTCCGTATTCCAAAGGATTTTATTGAAGAAATTGGAATCGCTGCGACGCGTATCGTATGTAAATTCTGGTGAAGAGAGGCTTGATTGGATGGTTACCATGACCGATGGTCACGTGAGCTGACAATTAATAGCAAACCTTTCACGGAATTTCCACTTATAAGACGCCGGCCTCGTTGAGTAAACTACCACTACGTACGCTGCTCCGTTTGGAGGACATATTCCCTTTAATTTTAAACCTCCGATATGGACTCCTACAGGAACGGAGCTTCAAGCATCCGCGGATTAAATTCAGCCGCAGAGGAATTAAGCGACGACAAATGCGCTATTTGCTATTTAGAGCTTCGAGAGCCCTTAGTGCAGTCAACTTGTGGACATAGATTCTGTAGAGACTGTATGATGAGGTACGATTTTGAATGAGTTTAGAATAGTGTGTTATTTACGAAGTTCCGATTCCATTTTGACTTCATTTACTTTCTTGACTTGTTTTAAATTCGATTTTACGTTCGTATAGAAAGTCATGTAGAGTTTGAATATTCATTTTCAAAACCAAGGCGGACTTTTGATTAATTTGGTGTGGACAAAATTCCAATTTTGAACTACCGATCACTTAAGCCATCTTTTTCTTACTCGTTTTTTCACCGTCGTTACTGCATAATTTTGAGCATTTGGCTGAGACTGCTGTCATTTTGGTTTCCGCAAGTTAGCCGTGATGCATATCCGATTGTAATATTTCAGTTCGCCAGTTTGAAATTTGTGTGAATTGGTTTGCTGTTTATGAGAACGCGACACGACAACATGATCGCAGCATCGATTTCGGCACTTTGCTGTTGTAGTCACAAACTCAAAGAATTTAAGAACAAATAGACGATCCGACATTGTAAATTAGTTTTTATATAATTTCATTTAAATGTACTAAAATGTACTTAGTTTTTCTATTTTATGATGAAGTATGGCGACTCGTGATGTCACTCACAAATGCGAAAACGTTAACTATTCCTTTCATACTACGACGATCAGTGCCACAGTTGTCCACAACCAACACTTCAAAAGTTAGTCCCGTATAAAACATCTGCTAGTTGGGTGTTCCTAGCCATGCACATAACATCAGCGGTCACGGTTGTTAAAGATGCTTGATACAAAGGCGCTGGCGTCAGTGGTCATCAATGATTACACGAAGAATCACAGAGATTTGCCGGAAAGATGGAGCTTTCATTTGGTCGAAGAACACTTGTTGAAGATTCGAGAAGAAGAAATAATTGAGAACTGAATTCGACAACACCGCGATGCATTAAAGAATGTGATGATCTGTCTAGACCTAATTAAAATTGTTTTGTAAGGTAACGTCACGAAAAACTCCCGCTTTCGATTGGCTCTCTAAAAATACATTTTGGGAATGTTTGGTTGCTAAGGTCACGCTAAAATTTAATTGATTAAAAGAAACGCGTTAAGCTTCAAACGAAAACTGCGACACTGGAAAAATAGTGAAAGCCTTAATAATGAAGTTGAAGTTGAAGTTGAATTAACATGTCTAAAATAAAACCACAATAGAAGAGTCAACCCAGAAACTGATATAAGACGATTTCAGAAATGTTTTCTATGTAACCTTCATTTTTTTACGTTTTAAAGGGAGAATGGCCCACGCAGATGCCCTGTTGATAATGAACCTTTGTTAGAGTCAGAGGTAAGTATGGGATTCTTTGCCTGAGAACATGTGAGCATATACCCCTCTTTGTGTATGGGTAAAAAATGTCTTTGTGCGTTAATATGATTGCCGCAAAATCGTGAAGTAAAATTCATTCTTGTGTTTTTGTGGCTGGTTGGTCTCTGGAAGCGCGTAATATAACGACCTTGGTTTGAAAATGAACGTATGAGTGTAAAAGTGACACCCTGCTAACTTCTCAATGTAACAAAAACTTGGACGAAAATTTTACTCCACCGGTAAACTTGCTTTTCTCATTGATCTCTCTTGCTCTCCCACATGCGTTGCAAACAGTGTACTCGCGTTATGAGTTTTTCGTTGTTTTAGGAAAAGGACTGAATGAATTGTTGGGTTTTTTGTTAGTTATTTGCTCTTGAAGAAGTCAATGAGACCTCCAAAAAGATAGCATCGCATGTTCGACAGCCCTTTGTGGAATTTATGATCGAAAGTAGTTGCAAGAGGTGCCGGCTGGGGTAACTTTGGAAGTGCAATTTGCATATACTTTCACTGGAAAAATTGGATTTTGGTCAGAGGGACTGGGAATCATAGCAAAAGATGGAAATGAAACTGGGAAAAATTGGGCCAGAAAATGGGATTCATACCCCCTACCTACCTTACCTACCCTTTTTTTTTAGTACCCCCTTGCAACCTAACTTGACGATTCTTGCGACCTCCAGGCAACACACACGTAATCTGGGTATAAACAAGCAGTTCTAACAACGAAGTAAACAACACAGCTCAATATTCTTCATACCTCCGTTATAGTGAATAATTTTATTGACAGCTGGCTAGAAATCGGGAAAGAAAGGTGTTGTTTTTGTTAAGTAAGGCAGTGATTTGGCAAAGACAGCAAAATACGTGTCGTTGAATCATCTCGGTCGATGTAGCCTGCAGTGCAGACGTCTTATTGGGGCGAGTTAGCGTTACAACCTTGCGACCGCCTTTTTAGACCGCCATGTTAGACGGTGGGGGATGGGGGAGGGGAACAATGAGAAGACGCGAGATTTTCTTCGCTCCACCCCCTGTCCTATCCTTCGTCTTGCCTATCATTCACCCCCTTGGTAAAACTTTCTTTCTCTCCCCAGTCTTCCACTGCATAAAAAATTCAAGATGGCGGCTAAGCTTTTTACGATGTGAGCGCTCGCTCGAAAAAATCTCGCCTGTTCTGCAGGCTACGGTCGATGCGGCGTGGCTTCATGGTTTTGGATGCTGGACTCGAAATTTGGAGGTCCTTGGTTGAGGTCCTCTTGCCTCAACCTTCGCTCAAACGCCATTGAAAACCTTCGACTGTACAGGCCGGTGTTTAGGACAAAAATCTATGGTCGCGCTTTTTCATCCTCTGCACCCACGGTTTGGAATGACCCTCCGTTAATCGTGAGGAGCGCCCCGTGCTTTGATATTTTTAAAAACAGACTCACAAATTTTTTTTTTATTTTAAGCATGCCAATCTTGTTCTTTGTTGAGTTTTTACATTGTAATTAATTATTGTAAAGGACCCTCGATCCTTTATTATAACTTTTCTGTAACAGCATTAAGATTTTTGATGTAATGCGCTAGAAATAAATTATTATTAATATTGTCGTTATTATCATTATTATCATTAGTATCATTATTATCATTATCATTATCATTATCATTATCATCATTATTATTGTTGCTGTTGCTGTTGCTGTTGCTGTTGTTGTTATTATTAAGAGCAGGATTTCATTGCGGTTTTATCTCCGGTTTTATTTTTCTCCGGTTTTTATATTTTTAAAAACACTCACAACTTTTATTATTATTATTATTATTATTAATTATTATTATTATTATTATCATCATTGTTATCATTGTTACTATTGTTATCATTGTTATCATTATTATCATTATGATTATCATGATTATCGTTATTATCATCATTATCATTATTATAATTAATTATTATCATTAATATTTTTTGGGTTATTATTATCAGCAGGATTTCCTTGCGGTAGTCCCGCACTTAACTCCCCGGCCGTGCATTGTGGATATCCGAACGGTCAGTCTCCCACCAGTGGGAATTTTCAACATGCTCCTGTTCTATTCGCAATATTTGTTTGTGCTATCAACTAGCACAGCAGTACTGTATGAATGAAGTCATTTGTCTGTATTTCATTATTCTAGCACAGAGATGGTAGTCAGGGCTGTGTCCCAAGCAACAACACTCCTCCGGTTGAGCTACCTGCCGGGCAGGCGATCCCTGAGTTGAGAAATGACGAGCAGGGCGTTGGACATTCTCTCCCTGACAATGAGGAGGAGCAGAATCTCAGTCAAAGCATGCAGGACGGAGAGGAGCGGCAGCCAACCCACCAGCAGGGTGATGATAGCCAGGGTAATGCATCGAGCTCCCTCATGGCAATTGGTGGACAAGCCAGTGAAATATCTTGCTCCATCCCAGTAGTAGAAGAGGTTGCTGTTGCCGGCCATTGGTTGAGTGCACATGAGCGGCAGCCAGCCTACCAGCGACAGGCTAATGATGATCAGGGTGATGGAATGAGCCACCTAATGGCAATTGGTGGACAAGTCCGTGAAATATCTTTTCTCATCCCAGAAATGGAGGAGATTTCAGGATTGAATACGCGGGAGCGGCAGTCAGTTTATCAGCAGAGCGGTGTTGGAAGAAGCAATGATTTGAACCATTCTATGCTAAATGGAGGAGAGCATGTGTCCAGAGAAGAATCTTCCATTCAGGAATCATTTGCTAGTCAGTTGGTGAATGGACAACCGCAGCAGCCCCGTTACCAGCAGAGTGCACGGGCTAATGTATCGAGCCAGCCCACTCAGGAGATGGTCCTGGATGGATCGCAGAGGCGAGATAGACAAGAAGTACGTCACCCTATTCAGGAGACGGGACCTTCTGGAGAACGGACGCCAGAAGAACATGAAGACCTGCCTCTATGTCACCACCAGCTCAATGGTGCCGACATAAATGGAGTGAGTTCCACAGGTCAAGCGGAACAGGCTGTGGAACATAACTGTAGTCGCCAGGAACTGCAATTGTGGAAACAAGAACTTGACAGGCAAGCTGATGTTACACATACTACATTTGCATGGGAAATCAAATACATTGTCAAATCATGATACCTCGGTAATCAACACTTTTTCAACCATTTTGAAAACATTTTTTTTTTTGCTAGATTTTTTGTGTGAGTCATTCAAGTGGATGTAAATTTCCAGCTATTATGTCAGTGAACGTAAATGCTGAAACCACACTAGAACAAAAAGATGCCAGCCAACACCAAATATGTAATACTGTTTTTATTTACAATTGTCTGTTAAGAAGGATACGTTTAGCACTTTTACAGTTTTAAGGCGCAAATGGCAAAAGTAAATAATATGCGTGGTGGAATTTATTAGGATATCTCTTATTAAATACATTCTCATTTGATTAATAGTTGCAGCTTTTCATATGTATGCATGTGTGCACAACATCATATCGAATTAACCTTGCAGTGAACTGCGACTAAAGAAGTGATAACGATAGCTTTAATCAACACCATAGACACCGTTATACGATGTTAAGGGAAACAGTGTAATGTAAATAGTAAGAAATAGATTGTGTTTTATTCTCAGGGTCGAGCCACAAAAGGCTACAAGGAACAAGATGAATCTAAGGGAAACATTTTTTATTTTGGAAATAACAGAGGTTCAACAGCGTCGTCAAGGAGATGCCAATGGAGAGCCAATGGCTTTCTTCAGTTCAGCCATTCATACTGATAGCTATGAATACAAGGTTGGAGTAAGAGTTTACCTCAATGGGGTGGAAAATCAAAGTGGGAGATATGTGGCCATCTTTATCAACATGATGATGGGAAAATTTGATAACATCGAAGTAAGATGGCCATTTACTCAAAGAATGACCCTCTCCATCTTGGATCAGAGTGGCGCCAAACGCCACATCAGCCAAAGCATGCAAGCGAAGCCAAACCTATCAGCATTTCAGAAGCCGACTGAAGCCATTTCTTGTACAGGATGTGGTTTTGTAAAGTTTGCTTCAATTGAAGAAGTTTTCAGCCCCGTGATCGGTATGTGAAGGACGATAAATTATTCCTTAAAATTGAATTTTCTGACTAACTGTTTTTTTTTATAGTTTCGTAGACGTTGTTTTGCCATCTCAAGACTGTTGTTTATTGTTTACATATTAATTGCGCGTTTTTAAGTTAAACAGTTGTTTTTGAACCCATTTTAGGCATGAAATGTCTTTTTATACTGCCGTCAAGCGGTTCGTCAATTATGTTAGCGGGGACATGTGGAAACAAAAATGTTATTTTTGTTTTTTCAAAGGTCAAATTGGTCGATTTTAATCCACTTTGTTTGTGTTCTTTTATTTTAATCCGCTGGTTGTCGTTGTGTTACGGTTGACCGCAGCATACCGCACGTGCAGTAGGAAGGCCTTCAATCGATCACTTGAAGGTGTCATTTAGCTGTGTGGTGTCTGTATTAAGGAGCTTCGACTGTACCATACCTTTCAAAATCGTTATACGGAGATATGGCTCTCCAAAGATTAAGTATTTTTAGAAATGAATGAATTATTCTGTAATAATAGAAATTTTGCATAGCCTCTTGAAATATAAATTGTATTAACGTTTGCCCATATTTTAACCGACTTTTGAGAGGAGAAGCGAGTATTTGTACATTTTATTTTGTACCAATCAGCAGATTAATTTTTCTATGACTAGAAGTAACTTGATTGGAACTAAATATAAGATTTGAGCTTGTTAGTATTTTTGCTACTCTTTACATGATACATTTGTTAATTGTATGTACATGAGGCCATAAGTGTTCTTACTTAGTAAGCCACCAATGCATACACTTATGGCTAGCCTTCAGCTCGAAACGATGATGTCTTTCATCGCTTGATGAACAGTTACTGCTGTCACTTGTATTCTAAGAATACTCAATAAAGATAAAGGTTAGTTGTAGCCCTCTTATGTTACCAGATTGCGCGCAAACTGGAACATATTTCAACGTATAACTTTCTTGAAAGAATTATGTTGGAAAACGTATTTCTTATAAGGTATTTTAGTGTCTAGTATCAATGTACAGTTTTGGACTTAAATACCAGCAGAACTCCTGATCCCTGAAAAAACTACAAATAACGTCATATTGTTATGTATACTTCTTTCTTCAACTAGAATGATGTGTGCGCCGCAGCCTCGTAACCCTGGTGGTGAGGGAGCCAATCAAAACTTGCAACTAAAGTGGCTTCCGGTGTCAAGCGCGGGAAAATGTGAGACCGGGGCCAAGCGCGGGAAAACGTACCACCGCTATGTATACGAAGCGCGGGAAAATACCCGTAAGCCGAGACGTGATCACTTGCCTTGGTCCTATTGATTGAGAAGAGAGCAGTGTGTTCCCTCAGCCGATTATTTTGAAAGCAACACTTGAATAGGTTAAAGCAGACGGCAAATGCAAAATAAAACCAACTTCGACGTAATGCTGTCGTCGACAGTCAATTGCAAACCGCTCGAAATTAATGCGAGATGCACGTTTTTTGCGCCATTGCTCAACACGGTCTCGTTTGGGATATCACACACCGATGGTCTTGGAGGCATTTAAACTCTCACCCGGTTGGTGTTGTCCAATCAAAATACAGCACGCCTAGTTCCAAAATCATGATGGCGTCGTAAGGATATTGTTCGTGATATTGTTCGGCCAATACCGTGAGTAATACCGAGGTCTTTGTCGGTCCTTTCAGTAACGACAGCAACAGGGGTTTAACGAACCGGAGAAGCCTAAAAGAAAACAAAAACGCCCACCGTATTGTACACCGAGGATGGCGAGAGACTTGGGTGGATTTTGTTTGCGGTATGAAAGATGAAGAGGTTGTGATCAAAACCAAGCAATTCCTATTTTGTCCCTGGCTTGGTGTAGATCTTGAAGTGAGAGGTAGGAAACGTGAGAAAACAAATGGCCTAGCCTTGAATCTTTTTGTGGTGATGTTTCTCTCAATCGCTTGAAGTTTATTTTGTTGGCAATCAGGGTGGAAAATTATGAATGATTACTCGTAGTCAACTAATGTTTGGAAACAGATAGTAGTAATTCGATTTATTCTCAGTTCCTGCACAACAAATACACCACGTTAATATCTCTGGCGGTTTATCTTGTCACATGACTAGAAGATCTATTGTTTACTTTACATGTCTATGGTTGCACGGTCAAATATACTAACGAGGTACGCTCTCGAGCATGAAAGTATCTGTGACGAACAACCCTTTTAGGCCAGGTCAAACGTCGAACTTCAATTACCTGAGTCCAATAGGTAATACATACATGCATTGTACATAACTTTATTTTGACTCGAATTTACAGGGTAGCTAAAAAGCTAATATCTTCGACGAAAATAAACATTGCAAATATAAAAACAAAACGTGCTACTACTAACAATTATGTTTTGCTACAGTATATATATAATAAATAATTAGTGTAGTAATCAGCAATTATAGCTGAAAGGAGACTGTCTTTACGAGGCGTTTAAAACCAGGTAAAGTAGGTTCCCTTATAAAGTTCTCATGCAAAGAGTTCCAAGTTTTGCAAGCAAAATACTTAAGAGAGTAAAGATCATAGGAAGTGGAAGCAGGTTTACACAATGAAAATATATCAGTTCCTCTAAGGGTAGGCCGTAGAACGCAAAGTTAATAGATCCTTAATGTACGTAATATCGCTGAATAAAAATATGCAACAGATTGTCAGAGCAGGCTTTAATACGACATTATGACATAAATATATAGACCTGATTTGGTGTTAGATACCGAAGACCAGCAGACTGAGAGAGAATTTCGTATTTTTTGACTATCAAAATGTAATTTATCTTTGCTTGCGCCATCGTGCATTATGTCAACAGCTCATGCTGGTTCTGCGTTTGAATCGATTCGATATCGAAGTTAAGTTCATTTTTGTGCACTTCAGTTGATATTGTTTCCTAAGGACTTGTCCTCTCTGAAATGAGTTTGAATTAAATGGATGATTTTCCTTATTTTTTTTCCCCTCGATTTGATTAGGCACGCATTGTTCAAGGTCTAGTTTCTGGAATTATTTCACAGTTTCTTTGTGCGGGAGTTGAAAGTGTTGTGTTTGGGTTAAAATCTTAATGCATTCCCTTCAAAAGTTTCGTGGAGTACGTTTTAATTTCGTGAAGAAGTGAAAACGATAAATGTTATCATGATTGTGCAAGCTCGACTGGCTATGACAGAAAAGCGTAACGCCACGTACGCTTTCTAATCATCATGTACCACGAGGGGTGATACATGATGATTAGAAATGTTACCCCACCCCTCGATCTACTCGCTCTGAACGCTAATTAAAGAAACTACGTCACGGTTTGCTCATCTTGAAAAGTTGAGCCTAAGTCTTTCAAGTTCGTGTTTTGTAATCCGTGTTAATCTTCCCTGTTCCTTTTATGGTTTATTATTACTCTTTTGTGTTTTATCTTAGTAAACTACTTTTTCCAGGTTTTCTTCAATTGAAAGGTAATTTTGTACATGGCAAAATAACTTAAAATGCCCTGACTGGGGTCCCTTAGCTATGTTCATAGACTGGGTTTTAGCTACGCATCTAAAGTCACTATCGCGACCGACCCGCACATCTTAGTTTCTATAAAATGGTACTTCCCATGTTTTTGTCACGCTAAGTCAGGAGACATACGGGAAAACCCCGAATTCGATATTTTTGTTACCCGTAAATCTAAGTTCATGTTTGTGGCGGGTAAGCTGTTGGCTATGCTTACGCACGTCCTGAACGTTATTGGGTCGAATCGCTCGGCATTGAGCCACCTTTTCTTTTCCATTACAAGTGACAGTGACAATGGTTGACAGATGTGCATATAAATCATATGCCTATGATCTGCAGCTGTAGGGTGACTGTTATGACCTCAGTGACACCAGTCAGTGGTCGTCTTCGCCTGTCTCGTCGTCGTCGTCGTCGTACATTCTCACTGTAAAAGTCTGATATTATCGAAAAACACTTTAAAATTTTCCTCGAACTGATTAAGCATCATGACTTCTGTGAGGAGTTTTATTTCTGTTGGATCCTGCAGTTCGGAGAGACTTGATGAGCGACTAAGACAACTGCTGGAAGACAGGTGGGAAGAAAGACCGTTCGACGGAGGGAGGATTAAGTAAAAATGCGCCAATTGATTTTGTCCGGGGATTGGGATGTTTTTCGGTGTTCTGAGGAAACTTTAATTAGATTGTTCGACGGCTTTTAAAAGATTTCGTACTTATCACAAGCCTTCCAATTTTGATCCGACTCGGCCAGGAAGGAAGCGAAGCATGGGAAGCGGCGGAGAGGAATTTTACGGACTCCAGCACGAAACTGTATTTCAGTTTAGAATAATGACAGGGTAATCCCGGCTGGTTGGGTTGCTCTCTACGGAAAACAATACAGTAGGATTCCGATTTCTCGAGCCCTCAAAGCCGTAGATAACAATGCAAAAAGTTCGCCGATTGGAATACGCCTAGAATTACACGTTTGTGTAGTTACTCCAATTAACTTTGGAAAAAAAAACAAAGAACGCCTGATCGCAGGCTGCAAAGGTATTTTATTCCTTTGTAACCCCTGCTGTTAAAAAAGAATGCGATAAGGCGTTCTTTTTTAACAGCAGGGAAAATAAAGAATAAACAAAAGAACGCATGATCGCAGGTTAATACCTTTTTTTTTTTCCGGAAGCGGAAGGTAGCGTTTCATGTAGGCGTTATTTCTTTACCATGCCGGCGACATTTGCAGGGTTCCATGTTTTCCTAGGACTACACGTGCGAGTCGTTGGTTCTCGGAACGAAACTCCTGTCACTCAGATTACTGAAAGTTGTGAATAAATTAACCCCAATCGTAATTAAACAATTCAATCCACATTTCATTCTTTTCGTTGTAAATATCAGGTCTTACCGCTTGTGCCCTGTATATGCATTGCAATTGTCCTGAAATGGATGCGCAATTTTGGTTCTGACATTTTTCACAGAATGTTTCAGCTTCTTGGTTTGTGATAACAAAATTGATCAGGAATTACTTTAAGACTCCCCTTAGCAGTAAAGAATTAGAAATTTCAATGAAAAACAGAGAGTCAAAGATTATCCCGAATAACACGTCTAATGGCTTTGTCAGGAGCCTGCTTTGTATAATCACAAACGGGGTGACATGCATTCTGTCTAGTTCAAAAACGCAAGTATGTCACGGGAGAGTTTCATTTGTCAAAGTTTAAGTGATGAAATTGGAAACCAGCGCAAAATAATTTAATAAATTGTTTCGCGCGTTTAAAGACAATTTGAAATCTTCTGTGGAAACTGAATACTCACCCTGAATTATGCTTTAATCCTCATGAAAACTAATTCTGTTAGAGTAGCAGAAAAGTAAAATGAAAAAGCAAATCAGTGCTTGATCTTTCTAAAACTTACATTTGCAAAGTAGAAGGTAACCATTTTATATCCTCATACCTGAGGTACTCGTAATTGCTATTATTATTATTATTGTTGTTGTTGTTGTTATTATTATTATTATTATTATTATTATTATTATTATTATTGTCCTCACGTAATGTTTGCTTAGAGTCCTTAGGGCCGAGACCAAACCATGGTCCTGGGGCACTAGGGGATAGCCAGTTTTTAGCTTGATAGCACCCTCCTCAAAATGTGTGCTGTACCTAGCAAGGTTATCTTTTGTAGTTCACTGATGCTTAATTGGCCCGGAATTCTTCCAAGATAAGTTCCTAGTCCCTTTTTGATAGCTCCAAGTGCTCCAATTATTATTATTATTATTATTATTATTATTGTTATTATTATTATTATTATTATTATTATTGAAAATTCACACAGCTGTTGAGTAACACCGGGCAACAACAAGTTGCACAGGGAAGCCAAGAATCACCCTAACTTTGTTTGCTTTCTTTTCTTCTCTACACCTCCAGCACCTTCCTAAGAATCTTTGCCGACCCCAAGATCTCTAGATCAGGTCGACAGGAATTCCCACCTTAATGGATATCATTATTGTTATTATTATTGTTATCGTTATTTTACTACTATTACTATCACTATCACTCTTACTATCACTATCACTATTACTATCACTATTACTATTACTATTATTATTACTATTACTATTACTATAACTCTAACTCTAACTATAATTATAACTATTACTATTACTATTACTATTACTATTACTATTACTATTACTATTACTATTACGATAACTATAACTATTACTATTACTATTCCTATAACTATTACTATTACTATTACTATAACTATTACTATTACTATTACTATTACTATTGCTATTGCTATTATTGTTATTATTATTACTTTTATTGTTATGATTATTTTTATTATTATTATTATTACACATTTAAAGAGAGTTTGTTCAGTAGAAGTAAATAGGGAAAAATGCAAGGAATCAAGTGTACACGATTATGGCGTCGATAATGAGCAAATGCTTGTTCCTCTACTTACATTTGCAAAGTACAAGGCAACCACTCAATATCACGATACTTTAGATGTTTGCGATTGTAAAAGTTGATCCGCTTTAATATTATTACTATATTAGACCAGGTCTCTTTCGTGGACATAAAAAGCAAACGGAAACGCAGTGACTCATTGTTCAATACCGCCCACACTATCATCATCATCATCATCATCGTCATCGTCATCGTCATCGTCGTCGTCATCATCGTCATCGTCATCGTCGTCGTCGTCATCGTCATCGTCATCGTCATCACCATCGTCATAGTCATCGTCATCGTCATCGTCATCATCATCATCATCGTCATCATCATCATCATCATCGTCGTCATCATCATAATTCGTAATATTGTACGCCAACTTAGGATCGATTGCCAGCGCAGCCGGCGAAAATCGAGCCTAGCCCACGCTATGTAATAACCAATCGAAACGAATACGACTTCGAGGATATAAATTGAGCACTTCACTGCCTTCACAGCTCAGTTAGTAAACTTGTAAGTAAGTGGTGCTTCTGTTGATTCTTGAAAAATCTCAAAAATATCAGTTTTTAGACGTGTTTCACTGATGGATTTTCGCAGTATTCCGGCCAGTTGGTTGTCTTGTTCTAATTCACTCTGGGAAGACCGCTGAGAAGGAAGTAATGTCATGTGGTACGAATGTCCTATTCGTTATTGTTGTACGGTTTCTTGATCGAGCAGCGGTAAAGATAAGCTGTAGCCAAATATTCTGTATACTGGAGTGCATTTCACACTTCTAGGTACAAATGTAGTGCTACGTTGTAGAGTGTGCAAGCTTTGCTCGCTTTGCTCGCATGAAAGAGGTGCCACAGCCTGTGTATTGGATGCCTGACAAGGCTGCCGTGGAATTTTGTTCAGCGATTAGTACTTACATATAATATTCCTGTCGATTGTGCCCAGTCGAGAAATAGCGTTTTGTTCTGAATTTAACGCCGGCTTAGTTCTTAGTTTTCAACAAACTTTCCAAAGGATCGAATTTTTTGTTTCAATGTCGCATTATAGCATTTCTATACGCTTTTAAACTGCACTTAATTGTATTTAATAGATAAATTAGCTGTAATTTATTGTGAAAGTTCATTTTATTTATATTTTAAATTCTAGCAGTATGTGTTGTACACGGCCCCACAAGCTTCCAGCTTTCACTCATATCGTGTATAAATAAAGACAACCTACCTACCTACCTATTTGATCGTATAAGTATACGACTTTTAAAAATCGAGCAACTGGTCAAGCCTTCACGAAATACGTTTTATTTACCGCCTCATTAATGTATTACAGGAAATATTCTCGCCGTGAAAAAGGTCTATATCATATGGGTTCTTTGTAGAATGTGTCGTAATTGTAATTGTGACTGCCTTTTTTGCGTGGAAAGCAATGCAAATATTCACACTATAGCCAATTATTCAGTAGTTTAAAAAAATTATGCGCTAAATTATGTTTAATATTGACCTATTATTAGTAGAAACTTTTAATGAATTTTCAATTGTACTTTTTCTGTGTATTTGCTATTTAAATTTGTAATTGTAGTTGTTAATGACAATCTATCAAGTTATTTTACTGATCATTTTAAATTAGATAAAAACATACATAGTCATAAGACCCGATCACCCTCTCTGAACATACATATTGATTACAAAAGGACAGATTATCAGCGACAGCCAAAAATACGTCTGCGTTCGCAGGCTAACAGATTATGGGAAATTTGCAATAACTTGTAGGAGAGCACAGATTTGGAACAGGTTACCTAAGGAACTGAAAATACTAAAATCGTATATTCTTTTTGAAAATTCTACGAAAGTTTATGTGCGAGATAATATGTATTCCTAGAGTAGAATTATTTTAGGACAAGAAGCCCATGTTAGTATTAGAATTTAAAGTATTAATACATCTGGCATAGTCAAATTAGTATATTAAGATTTGGGGAACTTGTAGAGAAGCTCAGTAGAGCTTGCTAAGATATCCAGTCATTATATCACATGATATTGTTATATTCTCTAGCAGATTTATATCAATTTGTGTAATTAAAATAAAATGGTCAAATTAAAATATAATGGTGAAATAACAAAAGAAAGATGGTCAAAGATTAACAAAATCTTTAATAATTGATTTTGGTAACATTTACTGATTATAGTTACTCTTCTGGTGTTTTTTCCTTTGCGCAAATATGGCGAAGTTTTCCTACACACAGTTCAACCGATAGTGTATTTGTTAACTTTCTTAGTACCTTTATTTTCTTTCACAAAATGCAAAAATTCGTTAAGTGTATTGCACAGAAATTCTCTCAAATACAGTAATGATGAGAGAGGTAAACTCGACTGAAATTGACTCATTTTTCACTTAAATTTGTACAGATAGAGACATACAAGATTACGTGCCATTACAGCGCCGAGCTACAAACAGCCAAACAAACTCTCACAACTTCAAAAAACTCGATTGAATTTACTTACAGAGACTTTCCTTGCCATTTTAAGGTGAATAGAGATAAGCTTGCGTTGATTAGTTTTCTATGGAGGGGTAAAAAGGGCGAAAGATTGACGATTACCGCAAATTCGTTCACGAAAATAGATCAACTCCACGGATTTCGCCCGATGTGGCGGTCCGGATGCTGGTGATGGTAACAGCTCGAAATCCAATGGCTACTCTGGTTACCACGCACATAGTTTTTTATTTTCTTCATAGCCATATGCGACATTTATTTTTTTTCTAATCTTTATTTTATAACACTGATGTAAATTTTAAAATTCTGAATGAAGTGCACAATAAAAAAAAAATTGATTGACTGATTGATTTGATTGATTTTTGTTTTTGAGGCCGAGGTTGAATAATCTTATTTTTCTGCCGATTTTTGAGGCTGAGAATGTTCTTGTGAATATTCTTAGGTTATAGCGTATGACATTTCTGCTTTCGAACTTACAATTCCAAGGTTTTTCGAAAGGAACTATTCAGAGTAGATAGAGACAACCCGTATAAGTTAGTTCTGTACAAAAAACCTGGCAGCTCAGCGTCTCTAGCCATGCACAATATTACCATTATACCTACTACCTATTTTCATATTACCAATGGTCACGGCTATCAGACATGCTTTATGAAGAGGTGCTGTCATAATTCCATGAAGAAGTAAAGGCTTTTTTGGGATAAATTCGGACTCCCAGTTTTGGTCGAAAAAAGCTCTTCAAGTTGAGGATTTCTAAAGGAGCAAATAACTGGAAACCGATTGCGACAGTTGCTGGAATGCCTCGAAACAATTTGGTGCTTTCGGTTCGCTTTCTAAAAATACATTTCGGTCAATATCAATCAATACAAATTTTAACTTTTAAAACGTCATATGAATAAAAATAAGGTATTTGTTTACAAACATGGTTTAGTCAAAGCGTTAAACAAAAGTAGTCTTTGTTTCACTAGCCAATATTTCTCTGGTGGACATATTTCACTAAACGGTCTAGTGCAAGTGAACAATGGCTGCTGTGTCGCACGTGACTGAAAAGATAAAATAAGTCCCTTCACCACGTTAGATCGTTGCAGTTGTGCCGTTGTTGTCTTCGGCTGCGTCATCGTAGTCGACTGTCGCTAGGTTCGTGGAAATCTTAAGTTGAATTTTTTTTTTCAATCGAGCGTCATGATTTCTGTGGGGAGTTGTGATTCTGCTGGACCCCGCAATTCCGAAGGACTCGGTGAGCGGCCAAGAGAACTGTTGGAAAACAGGTAGGAATTGGCAGCACTAACGTCAATTAGCTACCTCAATTTTGTGGATTGCAGCGTTGTTAGATTTTTGATTGAGATGTTAAATTTTTTTAGTAAAATATAACTCTTTTTTCGATAACTAAAAACCAAGAATTCGTATTTTTCTGAGCCTTCCATATCGACTTTAACCTCCCACGAAACGTGGTGGTGGCGCCGCCGTTGTTGGTTTCGGGTGTTAGTAAGCCTGCCAGCAGGCTCACGTTGGAGCGTGTGACTCAAAGGTGAGCGTACTCGCAGGTATAGGTGATAGTCAAATCCAAGACAGGAAGTTTACAGTCTCGCATGGGGAAACTTGTTTTGTCAGCCAATCAGAAACATGAATGGGGACTGATTGCGGTTCATTTGTGCATCAGTGAAGTGACTTATATCTGCATGACCGTTCCATTCCATTTGACATCGATTATGCTCAAACAATTCACTTCAATTCATCAAGTTTTGGTCGGACAGAAACCGCAATCAAAAGTAAAAGTAACTTTCGAATACTCTTATTCAGACATACAGCTCGAATACTAGCTTACGACTCGGATACAACTCGACACTGTTCACACTGTTCGCTAGATTCACACAAGTCGATGAATAATTATGCTAAATACACGATTCTTACGAAATGTCTCACGAAATTATTAGTCTTCCAAAACGTAAACTTGTCTTCCGCACACAATGGCCAAGCGTTTATTCTCAAACAGTGTCTTCCGAGCACACTTCATTCTGTTCCTTGTATAAAGCTAAAATTTATATACGTAATGCAGAGCCGTAACTAGCGCAGGGGTAAGGGGGGCAGTTTTTAACTTTCTGGAGTGTTATGTGTTAACTTTACGAAGTGTACTTTTTTTGCGTGCTAATTACAGGAGGTTTCTAACGACATGTCCACTCTGAAATGACTGAACCGTTTGTGTTCGAATTAAATGGACGATCCTCCTCAATTTGATGAGGCAAGCATTGTTTAAGGTCTAGTTTCTGGTAATTTTACACTTTTCCTTGCGCGCAAGTTGTTGAGCAACTCATAGAAAGTGGCATATAAGAGAGGGAGTGACAATATTGACAATGACAATAACCAGGCTGATGTGCGTATATATGTGCGATTGCGCGTTTTCCTTTTATTTAAAACGCATTCGTTTCATTCGCGGTACAAACGGCTTTTGACAAATACCACTACAGGTCTTGCTACTACCTATAATAATATCAAATGGCAAAACAAAAATGTTATTATTGTTCTAAATCGAGGGATGAGAGCATCGATTAAGCATTTGCATATATTTTGAAACACCAAGCACAAAGATCTTTGCGTCGCTTGTGGTTTATCCTACCGTTTGTTTCTTCTTGGCTCTTGTTTTAATGGTTCAATGTATGTGAATCAGTATACTGCAAAATACAGTAAGCCTGTGAATGATTTCAAGTAAGAAATAAATATTAGCAGACCAAGCCTCGTCTGATGAATAATAATAGGTAGTCGAAACAGGATGTGATAGACTGATGTGCGTATTATTGTCAACTACAATAGGTGCGATTGCGCGTTTTCCTTTTATTTGAAACGCATCCTTATCTGCAACACATCGTAACTGTTTTGACCGAGTCCGGTCGCGGTCGTCTTCGCCTGTGTAGTCGTCGTAAATTCTCAATGTAAAAGTCTGATTTATTGAAAAATATTTTAGAATTATCCCCCAACTGATACTATCATCATGACTTCTGTGAGAAGTTTAAATTTCTGTTGTGTCCTGCAGTCCGGAGAGACTTGACGATCGACCAAGAGAACTACCGGAAAACAGGTAGGAAGAAAGACCATGTGACAGAGACTAGTAGGAATTGGTAACAATGTGCCAACTGATTTTGTCGGCATTGCTTTTCGATGCCCTGAGGAAAATTCAGTTTATTGGATAGTTCGATGACTTAACTACCTAAAAGCATTTCGGATTTATTACAAGTCTTTGAATTTTGATCGGGCAGCTACGAAGCCAACGAAGATTCCGAGCCGCGGATATAACTGTACGGATAGAATGTACAGATTGTGTTTGTTATGTAAACCAACAAGACAGCGCTTTCCCTAGATCGTCAAAACTTTGCAGTTTTTTTCGAATAAGGTTAAGGCAATTCCGGCCAGTTGGGTTGTTCTTTATAGAAGGAATGCAGTTGAATCCCGATTTTTCGAACCTCTTGATAATTCGAACTAAAAGTCATTTCACTCTCCTCAGTCGAACACTGTACTTTAAGCTCCGATCACTCGAACTGCCCAATTGTCAAAACCAATTATTGTTTCCCTTGGGGGAGGGAGATTAAAAAAAAAAAAAAAAAATTCCGCTTAGTTATGCTCAAATATCCTACTGTCGCATGTGCTCGGTTTTTCTAATTATGCACAACTTGTGACTGGTTGTTTGCTTGATTGTTTATCGGAATTGAAGGGTTAAATAATTAACGTTCGGTTGAGCGAAGCGAATTAAAACGTAAGCAAGGAATCCGCTGGAGCTGGAGAACAACAAGTGTATTTTTACGTGCATTTGATTAGAGGTAGCATTGTTGCCGACCCATCTTTTGATACGTATATATAGCACATGCATTGCACATGCATATGATCTGGGGTAGTTGGCTATGTAACACATAAATCGGACAATGAATTGAACGATATACCTGGGCCGCTACTGTAAGGACTGCTTATTGTTAAATTCTCTGCCTCAATTTATTGAAAAAGTTCTAACAAACAATTAATTTGTTTAAAAAATCAACAACTTTAAATCGGAACGAACTTTTGAAACACCCTGTAATAAGTGAATCGGACAAAAAATTGGACGGTTTACTGGGCCGCTACTGCTAGCGCCGCTTTTTGTTCCAGTTGGTAGCAACTATCTATGATTGGGACGAAAGATTTCTTGCAGACCTCTTATCAACATGGGATTCAAAGCTTAAGGTATCAAACCTCGTTTGGATATCACGTAATGCAAAACAACAAACACTTCGGCGGGTCTGCCGATCGTGGACATTTTCAAACGTGTCATCGTCTAAAATCTCCTTAGTTTTTGCACAAACATCTCAGCAACGCGCCGAGTAGGGAAGAGCGGGGTTGTTGTCTTCATTCGGCGTGCAACGCAAGCGAATTGAAAAAATTGGGGGATTCCCCGAACACGATGTGACTCGGTGATTGGTTGAATCGACACATGCTTTAGCCCGCGCAGTTACCTAATGGCTCGTCACGCACTCCTAGATCCTCCTCATGGTACAAGCCCAGGACGGATACACGCTTCCACGCCGAAATAAAAACTTTACTTTCAGAGAGTGATGGTTAAAACTTTAGTGACGACTAAGATACTCACACCAAACGGTTTTACATAAATAGGGAAACGTTTTACTTCAGTTATTAACTTTGTGCTGTTTTAGACTTGACTGAGAGTCCTCTTGTCATTTGTTTTGTCTTGTCGCTCGTCAGTCCATCATATTCTCGCTTCTTCCGTTCTTGCTTGATGCGTTAAATTTTGTAGTTTCCGGTGGTATCTGCTCGTTTGCGGCAAACGAGCAAATACAAGCAAGTAGTCTTTTTATTGACCATATATGTCAAGCATGACGTAGTGTTTTTAATTTCAAAACATTATCTTCCTGCAAACTGTCCGGCCCCTTTCCCTTCCATTTCGTGATTTATTCATCAGCTACGGCCGATTGGCCTGGCGAGTTCGAACTAACGTGGGAGCCTATAGACATCCTATTCACACTGTTCGCTAGATTTACACAAGTCGATGAATGATTATGCTAACTACAAAATTCTCACGATATGTATCTCGAAATTATTAGTCTTCCGAAACGTAAACAATGTCTTCCGCACACAATGGTCAAGCGTTTATTCTTAATTAAACAACGTCTCCCGAACACATTTCATTCTCTTTCTTGTATAAAGCTGAAGTCTATATACGTAATGCAGGGCCGTAGCTAGCGCAGGGGCAATAGGGGCAGTTTTTAACTTTCCGGAGTGTTAGTGTTAACTTTACTATGATTAGATTACCGTTGCAACTAGGTAATTAAGTACTCATAATTTGTCACCCGAACAATCTTAACATGGAAATTTACGATGGACTGATAAAGAATTTCTAAAGAAAATACAACTGAAGAGATCTTTTACACACGAATATATCTGTAGTATAGTAATGCCGAGATATGTGTATCAGGTTAACAAAACTCAATTCGGTTCTAGAAATACCTTTCGTTTTACACGTAATCGAGATTGATTTTTTTCACGAAATCTTACGTGGAGAATGCTGAAAATAGAACTTCTAAGTCTTAAGATTTCATATAACTGACGGACAGATATTTTTTTTCGCCAACTGGCGAGTCGTTGCACTGATCACGAGCTCCTTAGTTGCATTGAAACATCTCAACACAACACAAGCTGTAAGTTGTTTAATTCCGCAAAGCAGGAGATGCAGTCCTCACGCACAGTGTCTCGATACACACGTACACTTGCATCGCGTTTTTTGTGGATTGAAAACTATGGATGCAACACGTACGAAACTGGTCTCTTGTCAAGTATATTATCTTGTACAAGTGAATATATGAAAGACCATATATTATCTTGTGTTACGTAATTAGAAAACCGGCGTTGGAATAATGAATGGACATGGACTTTGGACCAAAGTGTTCTTTTTCGCTTGCGTGAAAATTGTGTCGACCAATCGGAACCCTGCTTGTAGGATAAATTTAGCGCTTCCTGTTTCCACTGCACAGTGTTTTATCGATGCGACCTGTTCAAGGAGATGAATTTTCGCAGCAGCCTTAACAGTTGGCTTTCTTCCTACGATCCACTCTTGGAAAGAAGTTATGCCATAAGGTACGAATGTTCTATTTGAAGTTACATTAAGGATTTTTTGAGCGTCAGCAAAAATAAGCCGAAACGCTTTCCACTATGATAATGATGCCAAGTTTGAGATCTTTAGAGCTTGCACGATTGAGTTGCCGCAGCCTGTGTATGCAGTGTATATTATCCTGCAGGTCTTTAATATGATGTAAAAGTAAATTTGTTTATTCGCTTTACACTTTACATATATTTTTTCACATCATCTTGATTAAAATCGGTTTATGTTCAAGAAAATAAACATTGTGGCGCGAAGGCCGTCATAAACCAGGCTGTGTTGGTTCATGCGCTTGCCATGTTGCATAGAATAAATGATATGAACTGCGGAAATACTGAGGAAAAAAAGATGTGATCATCGAGGTTTTAATACCAATTTAAACTGCACAGTCCGAGTCCGAGAAAAGGTATTTCTGTAGATGTTGGTCGTGCAACAGAGATGAAAGGCATTGATTGGTTCACACCTCCAGCACACCCCCAGTACGCCCCTTGACTACCAGGAATGGCTGTAGCGATAAGTGCAAGTATGAAAGTGGGAATCTATGTAGAGTTTGCTTCCTTAAATTTGAGAAAAATATCAGACTGCCGGTCATTTAGTGATTTGAAAACCGTGACCGGCAGTCGATCTAAAAAAATCGTAAGTGTCACAAACCATGATCACGCTCTCTGAGCCGAGCGTAAACCAAGCGTTAGACTTGCGATCTATACAACTCTTTTGGATCGCTTGGCAGTTCTTAATCGACATTTGATAGTTTGAATTGGATGGGTTCCTTAGATTCCTTAAAATTTGAGAAAAATATCAGACTGCCGGTCATTTAGTGATTTTAAGACCTTGAAAGGCTGCCGGTCATTTAGCCACAGCGATAGTTTTAAGCTGCGAAAAGTAAATACGTCTTGCAATCGTTTGTCAAGAATCTTAACTTTGTTACTCATATTTTTTTCAGAATTCGACTTAATTAATTAATAATAAATAAAGTTCAGATCAGATCAAAACCGTTCCGTGGAGAGGGGGGCGTAAGGGTTTGCGGTGATGCGGTTTTGCGTTATTTTTGATGCGGTTTTGCGGAAATCTTTATTTTAACCCGCGGTATTGCGGTTTAATAACACTAAGCGGTTTGCAGTTTTCATAAATTTTCGATCGCGGTAATCGGTAAAAAGGAGTCTGCAGCCGTCTGCACTTTCCAGTTATGACAGTTATTACTCGGATCCTGACGCTTCCGATGACTGTTGATCTCTTGTTTATGTTTTGCAAGGGACCATTGTTGTGCAAGCAAGCTTTGCTGTTGGTAATTTCCGCTTTTTCCAGTCAATAATTGGTATGATTAACCATTTTATCCCATGATACGTCGACTTGTTGACTTTCCGGGCTGGGAATCTTCGCTCGGATTTCCTACAGTATTTTCCTACAGTATTTCTATGAGGACGGTCGGGAAGAGACGATGCTACTTCAAGGAGAAATTATTCTATTGCTCTTCTGTTTGGAGCAATACTACTCAAGCTAATTTGGACAAGCTCCGAGCAGTTCAGAATTTCGCTTGTCGCATTTTGTGCGACGCTAAAAAATTCGATCACATAACTCCTTTGCTAAAAGACGTGCGCTGGCTACCAGTCAGGCAACAACTTTATTTCCGTTTTGCTGTTCTGGTTTTTAAGTGCATGATGGGATGTGCTCCAGAGTGTTTGACATCTAAGCTCGTCAGAAGATCCGCCGTCTCGACAAGGACTACCAGGAACCCTCAACTTTTGAACATATCACTCTTCCGCACTGCTAGCGGTCAAAGGACTCAATATAGAGCGACTTCTCTGTGGAATGAGTTGCAGCCTGAACTTAAACTTTGTCCATCCGTGACGGATGTTTCAAGCGTTTCAGTTTCAAGCGGCTACTCAGGCGTAAGCTTCTTAATGACTGTTTTATTTAATTTTTATTCAACAGTTCAGTTCAGGTCACGCCTGGCAGTACGCCAGCATATTATTCCTGTTGACAGGACAAATGATGATAGATAACGTTTCACCAGCCAATAGTCCTCTGGTTTGCGCAGTAATAACAATAGGTGACGTCATTGATAGTTATATTATTAAAAGTTTATTTCTGATCAAGCTGCACTCAGTCGTCGTGGTCTTCTGCTCAGTCGTCGTAACAAATCTCAGTGTTGAAGTCTGGTTTGTCGAACAACATTTTAAGGTTCGTAAAAATCTTAAGTTTACATTTTTCGCCAACTGATTAAGTATCATGACTTCAGTGGGCAGTTTCATTTCTGTTGGGCCCTGTAGCGCTAGCTCCGAAGGACTTGACGAGCGACCAAGAGACAGAGAAGTATTACGAAGCAGGTAGGACAATTTGCCAACTGAGTTTTTTAGATTATGGTGTTCATAACTGCTCTGAGGATATTTAATTATGTAGCTCGATAATTAACATGACTTGAAAGGAATTTGTATTTATCACGAGCCTTCGAATTTTGATCTGGAACGGGGCATGGTGGCCTCACAATGTACGGAATTGGTTAGACTGCCAGCAGTCTCTTTCTTTTCCTAGCCTGCGAGAAGTTAGGTTTCTAGAGCGTTTCCGTAATTTGCATAATATTAACAGAGTTCCGGCCGGGTGATTTCAGGAACGACAACCGCCGACGACTGGTAGTCTAGGATTTGGTCTGATACGTAAACCAGCGAGGCAGCGTTTCTCCTACATCTTCAGTACTTTGCAGTCTTTTTTAAAATAGTGATTAGGTAATTCGGTTGGCTTGTCTCTACAGTAAGGAACAGATTCAAAACTCATCTGATTAAACGCCCCGAGTAAGACGTGGAACACGCTTTCGTTCTACTTTCACTAGCATGTCAGGGGGTGTTTTTTTTTCATTCGCGCGAAAACGCCTGTCACTCAGTGAAGGTTGCGTGGCAATTCTTTTTTTGTGTGACCTTTTCCGTTTGCCTGTATGGCTCGATTGGAAACTTTTGTATAACAATTCATTTCAGTTCACATTTTATTCTGTTACTTAAAAATATCAGTCTTACCTCTTGTGTCTTGTAGCTCAAATGAACAACATTATTGAAGGCTAACTTGTTCCGTGTATTGTTAGGTACACAAGAAGTCGTTACGCTACATCCTCCGAAACCTAGTGAAGGGTGAAAAGTAGCATTTATGCAGCGTCACATATGTGGTCTGTAATTGGTCCGCGCTCGCCATGTTGCTCAATACTTGTTACTGTAAATTACAGCGTAGAAACGAGATGAACTGCTTAATGTCTTCCCGGCATGCAAAAATTACAGCTTCAACTGGAACATAGAGAATGAGTAGGAAGGCTATTGACACAAATTAGACCCATTCAGCTTGTTGCTCGCTTTTGTTTAAAAGCATTAGTTCGACTTCAGTAGACTACATTAAATAACTTGACACGAGCAAAACCACAGGTCGTTTATTAATAGCTGGAAGACACAATACAACGTGAGATCTTACTAACCTACAGAAACAGTGTGCAGTAGAACTACACTTAATAACTTGTCATTTAAGAAAGCAACCACAGGGTCGTTTGTGAATTGCTTGAAGATGGGGTCTTCTAGCTATCAGTGCAATTTACAAACCTGAGTTACTAGAGACTCGTGATACTCTGTAGTGCAACAGCGTGTACGGCAACTTATCAGGGATTACTAGTGTTACCATTGGTGGATAATATGGAAACAAGCCTTAAAATACAATGTGAAATCTTACTAACCTACAGAAAGAGTGCGCTATATTCTTACACATTTAATGAGAGTTTGTCAGTTCAGTTGAAGTCAATAAAAATGTTATCCTCGCTTTCCCTAATGCCTGTCGCTTGTCTAAACACAAGGTACCGGTTAGGATTCAATGGGCTGGAAATTCAATTCTGTCAGTCACTGAAAGGCGTGGAAGAGTGACAATATTGACAATAACAATAACCAGACTGGTTATAACCAGGCTGGTAGGTAGGTGCGATTGCGCATTTTCCTTTTATCTGAAACGCATCCGTTTCACTCGCGGTACAAACGGATATTGCCAAATACCACTACAGATCATGCTATTACCTATACTAATATCAAATGCAAAACAAAAATTTTATTATTGTTCTAAATCGAGGGATGAGAGCATCGATTAAGCATTTCCATATATTTTGAAACACCAAGTTCAAAGATCTTTGCATCGCTTGTAGTTCATCCTACTGTTTGTTTCTTCTTGGCTCTTGTTTTAATGGTTCAATGTATGTGAATCCGCATACTGCAAAATACAGTAAGCCTTTGAATCATTTCAAGTAAGAAATAAATATTAGCAGACCAAGCCACGTCTGATGAAAAAAACACATCGTAACTGTTTTGACCGAGTCCAGTCGTGGTCGTCTTCGCCTGTGTCGTTGTCGTGAATTCTCACTGTGAAAGTCTGATTTATCGAAAAATATTTAAAATTATCCACCAACTGATAAATCATCATGACTTCTGTGAGAACTTTTATTTCTGTTGTGCCCTGCAGTCCGGAGAGACTTGACGAGCGACCAAGAGAACTACTAGAAAACAGGTAGGAATAAAGACCATGTGACGGAGACTAGTAGGAATTGGTAACAATGTGCCAACTGATTTTGTCGGGATTGCTTTTCGATGCCCTGAGGAAAATTTAATTTATTGGATAGTTCGATGACTTAAATACCTAAAAAGATTTCGGGTTTATTACAAGTCTTTGAATTTTGATCGGGCAGCTACGAAGTCAACGAAGCTTCCGAGCCGCGGATGTAAGTGTACGGATAGAATGTACAGATTGTGTTTGTTATGTAAACCAACAAGACAGCGCTTTCCCTAGATCGTCAAAGCTTTGCAGTTTTTTTCGAATAAAGTTAAGGCAATTCCGGCCAGTTGGGTTGTTCTTTATAGAAGGAATGCAGTTGAATCCCGATTTTTCGAACCTCTCGATAATTCGAACTAAAAGTCATTTCACTCTCCTCTGTCGAACACTGTACTTTAAGCCCCGATCACTCGAACTACCCAATTGTCAAAACCAATTATTGTTTCCCTTGAGGGAGGGAGATTAAAAAAAAAAAAAAATTCCGCTTAGTTATGCTCACATATCCTACTGTCGCATGTGCTCGGTTTTTCTAATTATGCACAACTTGTGACTGGTTGTTTGCTTGATTGTTTATCGGAATTGAAGGGTTAAATAATTAACGTTCGGTTGAGCGAAGCGAATTAAAACGTAAGCAAGGAATCCGCTGGAGCTGGAGAACAACAAGTGTATTTTTACGTGCATTTGATTAGAGGTAGCATTGTTGCCGACCCATCTTTTGATGCGTATATATAGCACATGCATTGCACATGCATATGATCTGGGGTAGTTGGCTATGTAACACATAAATCGGACAATGAATTGAACGATATACCTGGGCCGCTACTGTAAGGACTGCTTATTGTTAAATTCTCTGCCTCAATTTATTGAAAAAGTTCTAACAACTAATTGATTTGCTTAAAAAATCAACAACTTTAAATCGGAACGAACTTTTGAAACACCCTGTAATAAGTGAATCGGACAAAAAATTGGACGGTTTACTGGGGCGCTACAGCTAGCGCCGCTTTTTGTCCCAGTTGGTAGCAACTATCTATGATTGGGACGAAATATTTCTTGCAGATCTCTTATCAACATGGAATTCAAAGCTTAAGGTATCAATCCTCGTCTGGATATCGCGTAATGCAAAACAACAAACACTTCTGCGGGTCACCCGATCGTGGACATTTTCAAACGTGTCATCGCCTAAAATCTCCTTAGTTTTTGCACAAACATCTCAGCAACGCGCCGAGTTGGAAAGAGCGGGATTGTTGTCTTCATTCGGCGTGCAACGCAAGCGAATTGAAAAAATTGGGGGATTCTCCGAACACGATGTGACTCAGTGATTGGTTGAATCGACACGCGCTTTAGCCCACGCAGTTACCTAATGGCTCGTCACGCACTCCTAGATCCTCCCTACGGTACAAGCCCAGGACGGTACACGCTTCCACGCCGAAATAGAAACTATACTTCCAGAGAGTGATGGCTAAAACTTCAGTTTTGTCTTGTCGCTCGTCAGTCCATCATTTTCTCGTTTCTTCCGTTCTTGCTTGTAGTTTCCGGCAAACGAGCAAATACAAGCAATTAGTTTCTATTGACCATATGTGTCAAGCGTGACGTAGTGTTTTTATTTCAAAACATTGACTTCCTGCAAACTGTCCGGCCCCTTTCCCTTTCATTTCGTGATTTATTCATCAGCTACGGCTGATTGGCCACTAAGTAATGATACCAGATATCATGATCTGATTGGTTAAATCGCTGATTTTTGACATTTTGATCAGCACATTGTTTTTAGACAGGTTTTTTGAGGTTATAATCTCTTCGAATCCAAAGAATGCGAGGTCGACGTCTTTCGACGCGTGGGTGTGTAAATTCCCGATAACCAATCGGAACGAATACTACTTCGAGGGTATAAACTGAGCACTTCACTGCTTTCACAGCTCAGTTACTGTAAGCCAGGCTGTACGTAAGTGGTACTGCTGTTGATTCTTGACAAATTTCAACAACTCAAAAATATCACCTTTTAGACATTTCTCACTTGTTTAAGACGATGGATTTTCGGAGTACTTCGATCAGTTGGCCGTCTTGTTCCAATTCACTCTGGGAAGGAAGTACTGTCATGAGGTACGGCAAATGTCCTATTCGTTATTGCTGTACGTTTTCTCGATCGAGCGGCGGTTAAGATAAGCTGTAGCCAAATATTTCGTGTAGAGTGCATTTCACACTCCAAGGTACAACTAGAGTTGAGTTTGCAAGCTTTGCTCGCAGCAAAGAGGTGCCGAAGCCTGTGTATGGGATGTTATTACTTTTGAATTTCCTCTTGCTCTTGGGAACTGAATGAGAGGGTGTATGTGATAATAAACCAGGTTTAGATTATTTTGTTATATTTTTTTAGATTATGTTTTGAGTTAATTTAAGAAAATGGTGAAAACATTTTTCTCTTTACACCGCTGTTTTTCAAAATATCGTAGACTTAGGAGATTTAAAATGTGGGTAGCTCGTAACAAAGTAACAAGGTCATGTTATGCATATTGCAGAAATACATATTCCACCTCGACGCTATCTGTTCAGAGATTTCATCACTGACCTTTATAAATAATTTTTCCTTCTTGCATTATTATTACCACTATGCTGAGAAGTTATGCGTGATATTGTCACAAATTACAATCTATCTTTGAGAATCTATGTTTCTTTGAATCATGTCATGTTGCTAGCGCGGAGCGGGAGTGTCCCCTTATCAAACTGAACTATGATATATGGTTGTTCATGATATGTCAGCAGCGAGCAGAGAATCAAAAACTCAAAGGTTTTGGAGAGTCTAGTCTACTTCTAGATTACTCGGTTTGACAGCTTAATTCAGTTATAATGATATAACTTTTAGTCTGTAAAAAAATGAAAGCTCAAAAGCTCAAAATATGGTCCATTATTGTCATACGTGTTCTTTTTGTCAATTGAAATTGACAAGGCATTCAATGCTATGTTCAATCGTTACCACCCTTTATTTCTTCTGTGTCAGGTGGGAAAAAATGTTGACATGTAAAATTAAGACTGGCAATCGAAAACCAGGATACTTCCAAGATTAAAATTAAAAAGTCTCATCGTTTAGAAATGTAAAAAACACAAGGAGGTGAACTCTCACAGAAGTCTAGTCTTGAAAAGCAGTAATAATTGTCATGAGGTACACGACTTAAACGAGCTGCGCGGTTACAAATTCTGTAGAGATCACTATGAGGTCTTATTTAAACCTCTTGAGAGGATTCTACTATGTCTACTAATTCTGCTATGTCCTCGACTCTTACTCGCAGTCAGAAATTACAGAACTGATTTCGACGGAAAGACTTCTTCAAAACCTCCTGGGAGTATCTGTTATGTTTATTTAGAAATGCCAGGCGATTCCGAATCTTCTGAGCTTGGGAATACTAAACTATTGACCTGCATACCCAGTGATTATTTTGGTCAGACTTCTAACGGACCGATTTAATTGCCCGGTAGTCAAAAATTGTTACAGAATTTCGACGGAACGACTTCTTTACCAGTCAGCGGTGGTTCAGAGAATTTCTCTATCGAAGTTGGCATTTGTAAACAGTGAACACAGGATACTGTCCCCTCTTCCATTTTTCGAGGGTGTTTACCGAATGTAATTAAAAGATGGAAATCGTCAACTGAATCAGTCAGGCCGTTTGTCGCTAATAATTACCGTAACTGGTCGATGGCGAATCGGCAGTGAATTTGCAGAAAACTTCAGCAATTTTTCTCCCATTATGAGAGTTTGAAAATGTGTACGATTTGGACAATAAACTCCTGAAACTTGAATTCAATCTATACTGATTTGACTCCTATGTTTTTTAGTTGTTTTAGCAAAGTAACAAACGGAAAAAATTACACTTAAGATCAAAATTTGACAGGTATCAAAACGAGTTAGTTACATGCCAGGTTCGAACTTAAAATTGCAAATAAAATAATATACTCTATCCCAAGGTCGTATTAACAACATGACCTCTTCATACTGCAGCTAGTATTTACATTTTGCAAGAGCTGTGTTACTTGCATATCTTTCAAACAGCAAGGAATATTCGGTAATTTCTCTCTCACTTAGTTTAGAATAAAAGTTTTGACACGAACGTGTAGATAAAGATCTTTGCGAAGGAACGAAGTCAACGAAGTCAACTTATTATTCAAAGAGCAACAGGAAAAGTAGCAATGCCTAAAACTTAACAAAATCTTAAGACATAGCACGCGAAAGTATTTGCTGACTGATCTTAGAAATATCCGCTGATTAATTGGACTATATTGCTGATTGTACAACTAGTGAGGTCGTATCTTTATGCTGGCTTGCGTAATGAGTTTTCTGACACCGTTATACCAAATATAAACCTAAATTTTCTCAATTTTAGATATGTTGAATATGTAATGTTGCAAATAAAATGGCATTCTAAGATTTTACTTTAGGGAATACTTCACTTATGATAGGGCAGACTGGTATCTACGTGTTTGGCGAATCTCGGCTTCGGCAAACACCCTCGGCTGAATATTTCGAATCCGCTTTAAATAACACGATGCAATTTGTCGAGTTTATTAGCTCAAACACCGTGCAGTGTGTGAAATAGTGCATTTCGACAATGTCCTTTTCGCATAAAATTTATTGAACCGCCGTTTCGGTAAAACTAGGGACCATATGCATATACCATGGCAAAGGCGAGGACGACGACTATCAGAAAAGGTATTTATATTCTACTTCAGAATTTCGCAGTTATCTAGATCTCTTCGTGTGTCTCTGTCGGTATAGCTTTTGTGTCGGTTGAATATGCTACGAATGCGTTCAGTTCCAAAATGAAAAATTAGCCGTATTGTATGCTGGCGAAGCTTGAATTGAATTTACTCTGAATATTTCCGCTGAAACACTATGCAACTTAGAGCATATGAGTTCAAAAATTGCTGTAAAATGGTGCAGTTCAAAAATTGGGTTTATACCTAACATTTATTGAACCGTTACATACTCTGACGTGCTCAGATTCAACTCTTAGAAGAACGATAATCATTGAATGTTTAAAGCTGCAGGTATGTAACATGGAGCTGTTTAGAGCACGCAATGTTTGATAGATGGGTGTCTTTTACACACGGAAGTCCTAGCAAGAGCAATGTCGGCTTTAAAGCCATGTTAGAAATCGAACTTAAGTGGCGAACCTATGTCGCTAGAGCGATCAAACGAAAAATGTAAGGTATACAAAATTACAATTCAAAATTGTTTTTAAAAACTATTTGCACTAGATAAGCTTAAAACATTTAATATCACCTTGTGGTCAGTAAAAATCATGGATACACACACTTGAAAGTTTTTCCTCTCCAGAAGGTCTTCAGAGTATAGTTTGTTGCGGTGAAAAGTCCCAAAGTAGAAACGCCAAGCGTTTTGTTGATGTCTTCGATCGAATACAACCGATCGCTATCGATCTTTGCCACTTCGCTCGTTTTAATGGCGACTCGCAATGTCGCTGACAAGTATGAGAACTTTAACTTTTCGTTGGTTACTACGACGATCAGTGCTACAACTGTCCACAAACCACAGTTATTCCCCAATAAAACAACTGGAAGCTCGGCGTCCCTGGCCATGCAAATATTACTAGTGGTCACGGCTAGTTAGAGGTGTTCGACGAAAAGACGCTGCCGTCAGTGGTCATCAGTTATTCCACAAAGCCGTTTGCCAGATAAAGCTGGGGCTTTCATTTTTCGTCGAAAAACACTTGCTGAAGCTTTCCAGAAAAACAAATAACTGGGAACTGAATACGACAATGCCGCAATGCATCGAAACAATTTGATGATCTGTCTAGACGTAAAATATTCCTTTCTAAAGTAACGTCAAAAATATACATTTCGGGAATGCTGGTTACCATGGTTACGCTAACATATTTAATTTATTAAAAGAAACGCGTTCAGTTGCAAACAAAAACTGCAACACTGGAAATTGGAAAAATAACGAAAGCCTTATTAATTAATATGTCCAAAATAAAAACACAATAGAAGAGTCAAGATAGAATATAATATTGTGATGTTGCCATTTCTTACGCTTCAGAACTCAACCAAGCTAGCAATGAGCGGCCATGTTTTTAATACACATCCAACAAAAACACGTGACCATATCTACTGTAAGGGGGGTAGGGTCGGACACAAATGTACTCTGTAACTTTCGCTACAATATAAGGCGATGCCGTGGATGTGTTCCAAGTAGCCTTCAATTTTTACCTTTTGAAGGGATAATGGCTCACGGCAGATTCCCTGTTGATAACGAACCTCCAGTAGGTAAATATGGAGTTATTTGCCATAGATATGTAAGCGCACATCGTTTTGTGCAGGGCTGAAAAGTACATTTCTTTTTTGGTAATTTAATCCGGCAATTTAACAGATTGGTGGTCACAAAACAAAAGTTGATCAATGTTTACGGCGTGCCACCATGTGGTTTGACCTGCGTGACATTTGAGCAATTTCAATCCATGAAAAAGTTTCATTCAACTTCATCTGATTGGTCTATCTCGAGAAAGGTTGTCATCAGAGTGCTGTGAGTGAGCAGTAGGCGATGCGGTCTAGTGCAAGTGACCAATGACTAATCTGGCTGATTTCTTGTATGTGACTAATAATGTAAAAAAAGTTGATCAATGTTTACGGCGTGCCACCATGTGGTTTGACCTGCGTGACATTTGAGCAATTTCAATCCATGAAAAAGTTTCATTCAGCTTCATCTGATTGGTCTATCTCGAGAAAGGTTGTCATCAGAGTGCTGTAAGTGGACAGTAGGCGATGCGGTCTAGTGCAAGTGACCAATGACTAATCTGGCTGATTTCTTGTATTGACTAATAATATAAAAGAAGTTGCTCACTGCGGTTTTCTCGTTGTTGTCCTCGCCTACGTCTTCGTAGAAAAGTCACGCTGAAGTAATAGAAATCTTAAGTTGATAGTTTTTTCCCAGTTGAGCGTCATGATTTCTGTGGGGAGTTGTGATTCTGCTAGACCTAGCAATTCGGAGGGACTCGGTGAGCGTCCAAGAGAACTATTGGAAAACAGGTAGGAGCTATAGGCGAATCTTTGTTTACACTTTTTGCCTCATTAACATTTGCTTATCACTGTCTGATCACGCTGATGAAAGAAAAACTCTAAATATTGAAAGGGCATAACAGTTTCAGTTACCTCTGAAAATTTGAGCCCAATACACGGAATGGTTTCGGAGAAATTCTCTTCTAAAAACTCGAAATTTTACAGAGAAATGTATGGCTCGTTAACTTTTTTGCCACATAGCAATTTTGCAGTTTTTGATGGCTGATATTTCCTTCAATTTTGCTTGTAAGGAGCTGAGAATTGCACAAATTGCTCAACTTAATCAGCTTTATCAACTTTTGCATTTAGTTCATATATACGCCACGGCTTCTGTGAGTCAAATCGTATGCTAATGAGGAATTTTGTAAACGGCAATGACGTCACTGAAAGATCCGCCTATTGGCAGGAATAACCTCAATTAGCTTCCTCTATTTGCGTTAGATTTTTGATTGTGACCCTGTTGCCCGAAGATAATTACACAATGCCCGAAAGCATGCGTGTTGATCAAGCACACTCAAATAGCAGTAAAAACAAAAACGTCAGAGAAAGTAGCCTACAAGCCTGGCCCTGACAGCCTTATAGAATGTTTTCTCCCGAGTACTTTTGCCCGAATCACCAGCGTTTTGCCCGAAAAACTTCAAAAATTTCTGAAACGGGGAGGGGAGGAAAGCTGTATTTCTTTTAAGAATTATCTCAATGATTAATGAGGTTTTGAAGTATTGTTAATTGAACACTTAGATTGATTTAAGAACGCAAGTACGTCGAAAGATTTATATCGGTCTTGGCCTAGTAAAGAGAAAAAATTGAAAACCACGCTGGCGTCAATGGCCGTCCGGTCAGTGACTCCACGAAGAATCACGAGTTTTCCTGAAAAGATCATTGGAGCTTTCATTTCTTGTCGAAAATCACCGTTTATGTTGAAGATTTTTCGAGAAGAACAAATAACTAGAAACTGAATACGACATTGCCGCAGTGCTTCGAAACAATCCGATGATCTGTCTAGACCTAATATTATAATTGTTTCCGCTTTCGATTTCCTTTTCATCTTGTTACCATGGTTACGCTGACATTTCACTGGGTGAAAGAACTTGTTGCGCCGCAAACCAGAGCAAGCAATTTTACTGGCAAAAGTAATACAAAGAGCGCATGCAATTACAAAAGTCAAGATAACAAAAATAATTTTAGACAATGTCAGAAATGTCTTCAATGTAACCTTCAATTTTTACTCTTTTGAAGGAATGGCCCAGGCAGATGCCCTGTTGATAATGAACCTCCATTAGAGTTAGAGGTAAATATGGAATTCTTAGCCAGATAGTATGTAAGCATATACCTCTTTGCGTATTGCTAAACAGTGCATTTCCTTTCAGTAAATATGATTGCAACTAAATCGTGAAGCAGTCTGTTTTTGGCTGGTTGGTCTCTGAAAGCGGGTAATATATGTAACCACTGTGCAATAATTATTAGCAGGGGGTACATGGTTGGAAAACGAGGCCTTAAAGGGCGAAAAGTGGACGCCATCGATCTCTATCCTGATCGGTTTGTTGGTTTGTTCACGGATTATTTGTTCCTATAGCTACGAAAGAGAACGATTCCTTTGATTGGTCCGCTAAAGCTTGCTGACGTCAATACAAATGTTTCCTATCGAAAAATATATATCAGCGTTCACTGGGGCTTTCCCAGAAGAAAGGTGATCTCAACAAGTCATATCTGGGAAAGAACCAGCGGACACGCGCGAAAAGTAAACCATTTTTTGATGCTCGATTACACCCACTTGCTGGATTTATAATGCCAATGCAAATGTACCCCATCGAATAATATTATCAACGTTCACTGGGGCCTTCCCATAATAGAGGTGATCATTGACATCATTGGGAAAGAACCACTGGACAAGCGCTAAAGGTACACCCGCGTGCTGGATTTGAATAAAACCCCAGCTTCGCAAATAAGGATGTGACATTTGAATTTGCCTGTGCCAGTGGATACAAACTCCAGCGACGAGCGAAGTTTTCTATCTGGAGCAGCGAAAATGCCATTCCCTAATCATTTACATGAATCAGTCAGTGACTCCATTGTAAGTTCAAAATGTTAATCTTATTTTCAGTTATCTTCTCTCTATGCTTTACCGAACGGCGCTTCTGTGATTAAACTTGAAAGGGACACTACCACGCGCTGCACATGTGTATATGTAAGATTGCTTTTCCGTATCGGCTAAAATAATAGGGAGTTTAGGCAAATCACTACGGCTGGTGCTACTACGGCTGCCGTGACTGAAAAGGTCTGGGGAGAGCACGTCTCGGTGGTCTGCCAAATTTTTAAGTTTAGCGAGTAAAGCGAAATACAAAGATGAAAGAAACATCGGCTAAGGAGTCTAGGATCTCTTTTATTTAGTTTCTCACAGCCAAATGGCTTCGCTCAAAGGACGATGGCCGTTATTCGTCTTCCTAGGACGAACAGATTATTTCTGAGCGAAAGCGAATGCCAGACACTTTGTTCCATAACAATTTGATGGATGAAATATATAGTTTCTGAGACAAATATCTCAAAGAATATCGAGTTAAGAACACAAATATATCAATACTCAAAGAAGCAAAATAGCATCGTATAGTTATACAGATATAAAACATCTTCACTAAACCCTCAAAGCAAACTTAACCGAAGAAAAACAAGCTCGTGCTCAAGAAGAATATTTCACTTGACTCACTTCGCCATTCCAACACCTTTGCCAAAACTTATCGTAAATTCAGGATACGGATTTACAAGCTTATGAAAGGTAACCTTGACACAATCTTTGACTTAAATTGACTTTAAAGGATATAGTATCCATTGGAATTCTTAAAATGCTGAGATGTCCGTTGAAAAGGGCCAGAGAAGCGAAATAAACCCGACGTTGTAGCCACTACGGCAAAACATCGCGACTCACGTAGTCAGATTTCACTATACGGCTCGATGCAACCGACGTACGTGCGCATTATCTCATTTTGGGGGAAATTTACTTCCGGCAGCCGTGTCAGCGCCAGCCGTAGCGATTTGCTTAAAGTCTCTAATGGTTTTAGAAGGGATTTTTAGCGTAATGTGCTATTTTATAGCTAAGGGAAAGCAGATTTCTCAAGACAAAATTATTTCGAGATGAACCATGTCTAATATACCCAAACTTTGTCCATTCGTCTGAGGTGCCTGACGATTCGACTCGATTCGCTCGAAGTCGATCCACACCACCGAAAGTCAAGACCCCTGAAGTAATGAAACATTTACTGCTACGGGACCACCGAAATCAAACCGCTCTTGGCAATAGACTTCGGTCAAATAAACAGCGGTACTTCACATTCATGGCGAAAGTACTGGCGGTGGTGAATTCTTCAGTAAGTTTGAGTGCGAACGGCGAAGATAGGTATGATTTTATATTGTTGTTTGAGCCCAATCTGGAGTTGTTGTCGGCGGAGGGCTTCCATGGGAAATCTATCGGCCTCTTGCCGATACTTATCATCTATTTTTTTTTTTAGCGCAATCGTACTCACACATTAGCTTCTAACGTGCTTTAAAGTCCAGCGGTGCGGCTGGGACGTGTTCACGACCTTCTACATCTCACTGACGTTTTTTGTGTTCAACACGACTTCTCTCTGTAAGTGTTGGGATATGAAGTTAGTATCTTGCCAAAAGTGAATTGGGCCTTCTGCCGGCCGACTACAACGTAGTGCAAATTGATTTCATGAAAAAAAACAATAAATCACCCATTACTTTTATATTCAGACTGTTCAATTTTCGTGTCTCTTCCATTGATGGTAGTTCAAAATTCAATTTTTCAAAGCTGTCTTCGCTGTTCTCGACATTGTCGCCGTGGGTGTGAAGCCGTTTCTGCTTCTGTCCTATTCGTAGTATTTGTTTGTACTGTCCTCAATTAGCACAACAGTGCTAAATGCATGAGGTCATTTGCTTTTATATAATAATTAAATGAATGCGCGCGCTCTGATTGGTCAATCAGCCATGGTTTATTCTGCCAGTAAACTCATGGAAATTTCGCGTGTCTTCTGAATTAATACATAAAAGCAATAGACCACAAGTTTCTATGGTTTATAGGCTGATAAACCACTTGGGACGTTGGAAGAACACTCGAAGAATTCGTAAATCACTCGTCTGCGGCTCGTAATTTACGGATTCTTCTCGTGTTCTTGCAACATCCCGCGTGGTTTATCAGCCTATAAACCATAAAAACGTGTGGTCTATTACTTAAGTATTTTATTTATTCTAGCGCAGAGATGGTGGTCAGGGCTGCGTCACGAGCGACAACACTCCTCCAGCTGAGCCACCCGCCGTGCAGGGGATCCCTGAGCAAGGGCAACAGCCAGGTTATCAGCAGGGAAATGATGAGCAGGGTGTTGGACCATCTCTTCCTGACGTGGAGACGGGGCAATCCCTCAATCAAGAGCGGCATCCGACCAACCAGCAGGGCGATGATGGTCAGGTTAATGGACGAACCTACCTCAGGGCAACCGGTGGACAAGCCAGTGAAGTATCTAGCCCCATCCCAGAAACGGAAGAGACCGAAGGAAATTTGCTGAATACGCGTGAGAGGCAGCCAGTTTACCAGCGGAGCGATGTTGGAGGAAGCAGTGGTGTGAACCAATCCATGTTAAATGGTGGAGAGGTCATATCCAGAGAAGAATCCTCCATCCAAGACCCGGCTGCATGTCAGCTGGTGAATGGACAACAACAGCAGTCCAGTTACCAGCAGAGTGCACAGGCTAATGCACTGAGCCACCCCACTCAGGAGGTGGGCCTGGATACACGCCAGAACCAAGATAGACAGGAACTGCCTTACCCTATTCAGGAGACCGCACCTTTTGCAGAGCGGACGCCAGATGTACACGAAGACCTGCCTCCATGTCACCAGCAGCTAAATGGTGCAGACATAAATGCAGTGAGTTCCACTGGTGAGAGGGAACAGGCTGTGGAGCATACCTGTAGTCAACAGAAACTACAACTATGGAGACAGGAATCTGACAGGCAAGCTGATGTTACGTCTACTACATTCCTATTGGAAATAAAATACAGGGTCATTTATGTTATGTCCTGTGACTGGAGGCAACATCACTATTTTTTTTAACTAGCTACTTTATATCGAATACTACATTGTATCGAATAAACAGTAAACTATGACTAAAGAAGTGATAACGATAGCTTTAATCAACAACATTCACACCGTTATATGATCTTAAAGAGGAATAGTGTAATGTAAATAATGGGTATTGTATTTTATTCTCAGGGCCAAGCCACAAAAGGCCACGAGAAGCAAGAAGAATCCAAGGGAAACTTTTTTTATTCTGGAAATACCAGAAGTTCAACAGCGTCGCCAAGGTGACGTAAATGGCGAGCCAATGGTTTTCTTCAGTTCAGCCATTCATACTGATAGCTATGAATACAAGTTTGGAATAAGAGTTTATCTCAGTGGAGTGGATAATGGAAGAGGCAGATATGTGGCCATCTTTGTCCACATGATGGAGGGTGAACATGATGATCTTTTACAGTGGCCTTTCACTGGAACAATCACGTTATCGATCTTGGATCGGAGTGGTGCCAAACACAACGACATCAGTCAGCTCGTGCAAGCCACGCCAAATGTATCTGCATTTCACAGGCCCAGGGAAGCCATTTGCCCTAAAGGATGTGGTTTTGTAAAGTTCGCTCCGATTGAGCAGGTCTTTGGTCCTGATTACGTAAAGAACGACAAATTGTTTCTGAAAATTGAATTTTCCGACTAACTGACGATAAGTTGCTGTTGTTATTGTTATTTTTGAATTTTTTTGTCGGTTAACTCATTTGTAAGGAGACGTTCACAAGCATAATACTGATTTGTTGATGCTGGCTAACATTTTTCACGATTGCTCTCTGCTGGCAAAACTGTTGAATATGCGTAGTTAATGGTTAGCTTAAAGCGATATATAATCACCGTCGGCCGACCGAAATATTACATTGTGCTCGGAGCATTGTGTTTCGGCGGCTTTGCCTTCCTCAGCTGTGTTGGTCACTGATTCAGAAAAGTCACGAGTATAAACACCTTATTCGACCGTTTATTCAGATAATACGCGTCCCAGGGCCTGGAAAAACGAGGAAAATCAATAAAAAATCTTGTTTTTGAGTTTCCAAATGGGGCACAGGAGCGCTCACAGTCAACCACGTTGGATATGAGATGAGATAGCCAACGAGGCGCCTAGCGCCGAGTTGGATATAGTTATCTGATACCCAGCAAGCGCGAGTGGAATAATTATTTTATTAAAAAAAGAGAAAAATAAAATAAAATAACAGTGAAAACGCCCCCCCAAATTAAGCTGACACATACCAAATTTTAGATTATGGTATAATCGCTCATATGCCATGATGGCTAAGCGATAGCCAATGAAAATTCTGGATTTGCACAATCCAATGATCCAGTTTTGTATTTGTATATTTTCTTCGACTTGCTACCTGTATTTTATGCGATAGAGTAGTTTTTGAAAAAAAATGTTGATTGTAATAGATTTTGCATGGAGCTTTTAAATGTAGCATTTGTTATATGGTTGTTCACTGATGTAACTTTTAGCCCTTTGTAACTATGCTATTTGACGAGAGACGTTAATCTGTAGATAGTGTAATTTTTAGTGTCATTTGTATCACTTGAAATGGTTTGATTCAAACTGTTCAGTACAACGTTTAAACTTATTTAAAAAAATTGGTGTGACTTGTATTCTTTGAATCATTAATTCGGAAAGAGAAAATCATTCCAATCAACAAAAGAAATTTAGAAACTAAAAAAAGAAACCTGTTTATACTTTCCAACTTCACTGAAAGATGTGCGAAACGGATACAAACCGGTTAGTTATAGTTCTCTGTCATTCTTCGCACCACGCACACCAGTAAAACACAGGTTAGTCTGGTTTTCAAAACGACAAATGTTGGATAACGAATCTCTTATTGGACGGTATGAGTCTAGTATCGACGTACATTTTAACTACTTATCTGTTTATTTCTTTGTTTGTTGTTGTTTTTACAAACAAGCAGCTATAGGAAGCCCTAATTAACCTAAATATCCACAAATAGTAATACCACACACTCAAATCTCTACAAACAACGTAATATATACTACGCTTCGCTTCTGGTGTGTTTGTCCTTCTAGCCTGCCTCTGGCGGTGAGAGATTGTGACTTCTCAATTTGTTTACCTCGTTTGTTTACTCACTACGACAGTCATTCTTTAATCACTTGTGACCAATTACAGCGGAAGTAATAGTTACAAGTTTTCCCGGTTGCTAGCGAGAAAACGTGTAACCGTTTGCTAGTGCTTGTTAACAGGCAGCACAGCTAGCGCATAATAACATTTTACAGGTGTTGGGTGTAGGAATATACCCGTAAGCAAGTCACGATTGGTTTTAGTCATCATTAATACAGCTGTGATCTTTTGTGACTACGTTAACGATCCGACTTAGCGCACGGGGCCCTAAAAGCTTAAGGGAGCGCGCGTATTGGAGAGGAGGCACTCATTTCTTTTTTAACATTATGTTTCTGTATGTGGTTGAATACATTAATGAAAAGCAACAGATACTTTTCCTCAAGAACGGTAACAATAGGAGCCCTGATGGTTAATGTTCAATATTACGTTCACATTAGAAGTAGACTTCATAATTCATTCGTCTGGTAATTCCATTTGTCAATGTCTTAAATGTCACTTTTCCCTACAGCGGCGCTTATAGGAAAAAAGGCGCTAAATCGAATCACTGACGGTATTTCTTGCTTTGAACGCTGTATTATTATATGGCTACGTCTCACAAGGACTGGCAACTACCGAATTCACGAATTTGAGTGGCTGAAATCGATATTGACCGCGGGCCAGATTTTCCCATCTACATTTTGGGGTGAAAAAGTTGCAAACTAAAATACAAAAATATTGACTATTTTGTTCTAAAAATATTAGTTCCATGGAAGTGCCAAAAAGCCTGATGACAAAAACAAAAAAAGTAAAGAGGACGAGCAAACTTTGGCAGATTTAAGTTCAGCTCATCGTCGTTCGCAAGCTAAATGTCAGCTAATACAAACCAGTTACGTTAAACGAATTGTTTGCCATGTAATAAACATTTTATATAAACCGAGCTTAGTAGGTCTGTATGGGAAAATATTGACCTCGGTCGTGTGTATAGACCTCACTGCGTTCAGTCTGTACTCATCGGTCAGGATTCTTCCATACAGAACTCCTGCTCGGTTAATAAAGCTATATTGTACGGAACGATTCCTGGCCAACGGTCGATAGGACTTTTGGAACGAGGGTATGGCTTTCCTTAATGCCAACCTTATCTCCACGCTGAAAAGAAATTTGATTGAATACTCACTGGCAAAGTTTATGAAATTAAAAGGATACAAAGTCCTGAGACAAAAAAGATGCAAGCTAATTGTCTATTTTTTATTACTGGACTAGGAAATGATTTTCTCTCTACCGAGAAAGAGCTTGACGCCTCGATATCTGAAAATAATTCAGGTATTGACGTGACAGTCTGTTTTTGAAATTCGTCCAAATTTTGTATTTCACTTGGGGGAGAAAATATTTCAGCTGTTTCACATAGTGGACCAACTTGTCTTCTAAATTTCAACAGTTACGAAGCAAAGTACGAATTTTTGGTTAATAGCCCTTTTCGCGGTTAACTTTGCTCATTTGCATTACAAGAACATCTAGCATGTATGTGAGGCAATTTCGGGCTATTTTGTAGTTTTAGCCCGAAATTGCCTCGCATCCACGCTGGATTACATTGTAATGCAAATGAGAAAAAATAACCGTGAAAAGGGGTATTATTACGAGTGATACACTCTTCTGATATACTCTGTTATTATATTTGCGGGTGTCCTCCAGAAAAAAAAAAAAAAAAAAAAAAAAAATTGTACGCGCGCTGTTTTCAAGGCAACCCCACAAATTATATATCAAAGAAAGGTTATGGACAGAAGCCGCTAACCCTAAAACTGTGACGACCGACTGAAATTCCAGGGACTACCCCCTGTGTCCCGTAGGAAAAAATTCCCTTTATTGACCGAACTTGTTAGGTCAACATGGCTGGATATTTGCCTCGTTCATTTTTAGCGTGTTTGGTTTTTGTACCAAAATAATAAAACTGGCGACCAAACGAATCCCGTGGGAGTTCAGTTCAACTCTTTTCTTATGTAAACACATTCTTTTGTTCCCATAAATTTGCATTTCTGCTGGCATGTGAAAATCCTGAGATGTTTCTATGGAGTTTCGGACTATACATGTACGTATCACGTGCATTTTTTTTTTTATTATTTTACTTTATTAATTTACAAACACAATATACATAGGAAAAAAAAATAAAGAAAATAAAAAGAGGAAAATAGTAATATTGCAGCACACTACCTACTTACAGTATAAAATGATACTTAAGACTACTTACATCGTTTAGTTTACATAGCTAAACAATGCAGTTTGGAAAATGTCCATTTATTTAATTTTTTTTAAAGTTTCGAACAAAAAAAGGTATCACATGCATAATACCAACGCAACTGATTGGTAGATTCTCACAGCTTTAAACTTTGAACATATCTCTTACAGACCATGTGCAATGAATAGCAAAAACAAGAATGAAGCGAAGTACTCAGGCGCACGACTTTGCCTGACTGAAGAGCTGCCTCGCTTCGAGTATATATTCCTTTTAATCGAAAGATTATAATCTCGAGCTTCAATTAAAAAACGCTAAGGCATGGATTCCTCCAGGAACGGAGCTTCAAGCATCCGTGGCTTTAATTCAGCGGCAGTGGAATTGAACGACGACAAATGCGTTATTTGCTGCTTGGTGCCTTGTGAGCCCGTAGAACAGGCAACGTGTGGCTATAGGTGTTGTAAAGACTGTTTGACGAGGCGAGTGTTAAAATGAACTAGCTGTAGCAGAATTTTAAAGTTTAGAATAGCGTGCTGTTAAGGAAATTCCGATTCCTTTATTTTCTTCAAAAGTCCTTTTTATACGATTTTACGTTACTATAGAATGTCGATTAGCGTTAGAAGATATTATTCTACTATATACTACGCTTTGAGAAATTTTAATTTCTTAATTTGGTGTCCAGGAAAGGCTAATTACACGTTTTTGCGTTGTCTTTCTTGATGTAAGCTATCTATTTTGTATTCGATTTTACAACACTATATAATTTTGATTATTTGGCTTAGACTGCTGTCAGTTCCATTTTGTGGCGTGCTACAAACATGAATGATAACAGGCTTAAGCTAAAACCGTGTAATACAGGTAATGTTATAAAGAAGATCTACAATGCCTTGAAGTTGTAAAGGTTTTCACGAGTGTTTCTGGCTTAAAAGTGTCCGACACGATTTTTTGCAACGCATATCCATAATATTTCACTTCAAGAGAAAATTAGGGCGGATTGCTGTTTATGTAATGTTTAATAATCTCAGCATGATCTCAGTGTTATCCGCTCTACTCCGCCCTACTCCGCTCTTCTCCGAGCGTCGTTGATATTTCTCTCAATCCGAGCTCGGCTCTCGCAGCTCCACTTGTGGGAGTGAATGAGCTTTTCGAGATTTGTTATCCTAAGACAGACAAAAGCCGGAAATCGGTCTGTGTTTACAGGTTACGAGACTTGACCAGCAATTTAAATAATAATTTTGCAACTTAATACAAAACCGCCGCCGGCCCTGAACACACCTCCAGTATAAGCCAATTAAAATCGGACTCTGTGTCCCGCTGTCAATGTGATTCGATCCACACGAATAAGCACACAATCAGTATTCAATTACGTGCTGGGATTACAGAGATATATTGCTGTTAATCATGATTCTAAACGTTACTGAACTCTCTCTCTGTGTCTGTTTCGTGGTAAATGAGGGTTTGATCGTAAATTAATCTTGGAATTATTTTCTTTGACACCGGAATGCTCTACGGCTTTGAGTTCTTTCAAGAGTAGTATGAACAGACGTACTCTTTGGGCTTTTACCTAGATAGCTACGATTCCAGTATTACTACAATGCCTATAGTTAAAAAAAAATCACTTTAATAATGCAGATGTTACTGACCAGTTCTGAATTCAGTGCACACTAAAAGTTGACTTCAAATTAGAAGATGTAAATTAGGGTTCCTTTCGGATTCAGGGAATCTAAAACTCGAACTAAGATCCTGTAAACTAAACTGACTAGAATGTTGGAAAATTTATGTTCTTCGTGAAGCGAACTCGATGACAAACATAAAGAAAATACTTTTTTTTTTTTGATACTTAAAGAGCAATTAGACTAAAAGTTGTGACTAAACTTGGCAAGATCGTAAGACATAGACTACCACTAATTATTGACTGATCTTTATTCCGTTGATTATTTAGATTACTCCTAAGCGGACTTGCGTTGTACGTTCAGATTTGACACCTTAATTTTCATGTTACGAAACAAACCCAAATTTTCTTAATGTTGGGTACAAACTGAATATGTAATTTGTTTACAACATTCTAAGCTTTTACGTGAAGGAATAATTCACCTCTTTATGGGGCAGGCTGTTTTCAGAATGCAAGCAAATCGTGCATCGACAAAGTAAAGAACCAACCTTCCGCTGAATAACTGTTCTGTAAAAACACCCTGCAACGTTGTAGCTTATTATGAAGCATCTCAACAATTATCTTTACGCCGACATTTTATTAAGGCGTCAAACACAGTGATGTCTTCATTCTGACCTTGTAGGAAGGAAATTTGCTGAATCTCTAGCTGAAGATTTGTAACATAGAGTTGTAGGAGCATGCATGGTGTGTTTGATGGATGGTTTTAACAGACGTGACTCCTAGCAAGGAAGTATTGGCCGCCAAGTGCTGCCTGCCATCACTATGAAATCATTAAACTAAATTTAAATGGTGATCGTCGCTAGAGTGTTCAAGCCAAAAATAACTCGTATACAAACTGATAGCTGGGCCAATTCTTTTCAAAGGAACAACTTTATATACCATAAAGACTCAATATCATGGCATAATCAGTAGAGATATTGCATACATACTTGAAACTTTGTTCACTTCAGCAGTTCTTCCATAGCCAAAGTAGAAAAACGAAATGTTTTGATAAAGTCTTCCATCGAATACAGCTATAAACCACCGTGGACCTTGGCCACTTTGCTCGTGTTAATGGCGGCTCGTGGTGTCGCTGACAAATGGAAAACCGTTCACTATTCCCCAGTTTGTTACTGCGACAATCAGTGCGAAAATTGTTTACAACCAACACTTCAGAAGGTAGTCGTATAAAACAACTTGCAGACCGAAGCTCAAGTTATGCACAAATTACCAGCTGTCGAGGCTGCAAGAAGGCGCTGGTAGCAATACAAGGTCCCTAATAATTCCACGAAGAATCACAGGCTTCTGCTGGATTAAAGTCAACTTTCATCTGTTGTCGAAAAACACTCCTCATGTTGAAGATTTCCAAAAGAACAAATAACTGGAAAGTAAATGCGACAATGATCTGTCTAGGCCTATTTAAAATTGTTTTGTCAAGCAACTCCACAAACTACACCGATTCGATTCGATTCGTTGCCACCTTTCATCAACTGTCAAACGACTTGCACACGTGCTTTGTCCCGTGCTAACTGGTGACACACAGCTGCTCCTTCGAAAACTTTTATTGAAAAAATTGGAATCGTTGCGACGCGTATCGTATGTAAATTCTCGTGAAAAGAGGCCTGATTGGATGGTTACCATGACCGATGGTCCGTCCGATGGTCACGTGAGTTGACAATTAATAGCAAAACTTCCACGGAATTTCTACTTATCAAACGCCGGCCTCGTCGAGTGAACTAGCGCTGCGTACGCTGCTCCGTTTGGAGGATATATTCCCTTTAATTTTAAACCTCCGATATGGACTCCTACAGGAAGGGAGCTTCAAGCATCCGCGGATTTAATTCAGCCGCAGAGGAATTAAACGACGACAAATGCGCTGTTTGCTATTTAGAGCTTCGAGAGCCCTTAGTGCAGACAACTAGTGAACGTAGATTCTGTGGAGACTGTATGATGAGGTACGATTTTGAATGAGTTTAGAATAGTGTGTTATTTACGAAGTTCCGATTCCATTTTGACTTCATTTTCTTTCTTGACTTGTTTTAAATTCGATTTTACGTTAGTATAGAAAGTCATGTAGAGTTTGAATATTCATTTTCAAAACCAAGGTAAACTTTTGATTAATTTGGTGTCGACAAAATTCCAATTTTGAACTACCGATCCCTACTCGTTTTTTCACCGTCGTTACCGCATAATTTTGAGCATTTGGCTGAGACTGCTGTCAATTTGGTTTTCGCAAATTAGCCGTGACGCATATCCGATTGTAATATCTCAGTTTGCCAGTTTGAAATTTTTTGTGACTTGGTTTGCTGTTCGTGAGAACGCGACACGACAACATGATCGCAGCATCGATTTCGGCACTTTGCTGTTGCAGTCTCAAACTCAAAGAATTTAAGAACAAATAGACGATCCGGCATTGTGAATTATTTTTTATATAATTTCATTTAAATGTACTTAAATGTGCTTAGTTTTTCTATCTTATGGTTAAGTGCTTTCGGAGATACTAGCGCAACAGTACTATTTAAAAATCCGAATAGAAATAAAGTTTATGCATGTATGTATGTATTCCTCGGGCGATCGCGTTCTTCGCACGCTAGTTTTAAATGTCGCAGCTCGATTTGCAAGTCTAAGTACGCAAAAATATTTTGATTTTTGTCGGCAATTTATTCCTATTCGTCAGACTATTGATACACCTCCTAACACACCTCCAGTAACAAAAAAAAAAAAAAACAATTAAGTTCGGGCTCTGTGTCCCGCTGTGATCTGTTTCGACCACACCAATAAGCAAATTAGATACTGGACATATTGCTGTAAATTCTAAACGTTACTGAATTGTGACTCTTGCCCGTGGGAAATGAGACTGTGATACTAAATCAAACTTGGAAATATTTTCTTTGGCACCAGAATGTTCTTTTAATTTCTTTAAAGAATATGATGCCACTTCAAATTTGACTGACCAATTCTGAATTCTGTGCACTCTACTAGTAAACCTCAAATAAGGAATATGTTTCGGTTGGCGAATTCAGGAAATCAAAAAATCGAAACAAAATCATGTAAAACATAAACTGCAAAAATACATATTCCAGCTGAATATGTTCACTGATTGCATTATTATTGTAAATCATTGCCGATTCTTGGAGCACTGACTAAGATTGCTTTAAAGCTGTACAAGACGATTGACACATAACTGAAATGTCAAAATATAATATTTGTGAGAATCACTGGTTCAGAGAATTTTGAGTAAAATGGCAGTCTTAAAGTCGTCTATCTTAAGTTTGAATTGAGGTTAGTATTTCAAGTCTAAAAACGCATCGAATAGCACCCTCATCCTGCCAACTTTCGAGAGTTATTTCACAGCAGATTTAATAGCTTTGAATGTATTTAAAAAGATTTGCAAGAGTCGGTGAGGGAAATCGATTACAGAACCACGTACAGTCCAATTCTGACCAATTCCGATAAATTCCAACTAGCAGACAGTCCTAACCGGTCGAAGTGGCAGATGGCGAATTGGAGGTGAATTTGCAGACAACTTCTCCTTTCTCCTGTCAATATGAGAGAAAATGTTCATGTCAAACTAGTCGGACAATCGAAACTGCTCTTGAAACTTGAATTTATTCTACACGTGCGTACCAGCAATCTGTTTATGTACGCTGACGACCACCAGGTATATTTCAATGGAACACGCGTCGAATCTATTGCTTCCTCCCTCAAGAATGAAACAAAAACTGTATCACAATGGTATAAGGCCAACCTTCTCCAAGCTAATCCGAACAAATACCAAATTCTAGTCATGACACCTCAACAGGGTGACAAGAATGCAATGGATACGTGTACCATGACAATTGACGATCAACAAATTAGACCGACGAGGAACCTGAAGATACTTGGAATAAACATGGATGACGAACTCTCCTTCAGCGATCACGTTAGCGACATATGCAAGAAGGCCAGCCAAAAAGTGGGTGTGTTAGCAAGACTTCGTAATCTCATTTCATGTGAGACTAAGCTCCACTTACATCTAACTGCAATAATCCCTAATTTAACATACTGCCACACAGTTTGGCACTTCTGCAAAGCTTCTGACAGGCGCAAGCTTGAAAGAGTATAAGAACGTGCGCTAAGAATCATCTTTGACTCCAAGACAGACACCTACGATGCTCTTCTAAGTCGTGCAAAGCTACCCTCCCTTCACAATAGACGTCTTCAGGATATCGCGATCCTAATGTTCAAAGTGAAAAACGGCCTTGTACCTGACTACATAATGGAAATTTTTAGAAATTCGAATAAGGGCTATTCTCTTAGAAATGCTGACTTCGATCTGCCTCGTTTCTCTTCAGTTCGTTATGGAAAACACTCCATTAGATATCTTGGTCCTTACCTTTGGTCAAAACTGAGCGTAACTGACAAAAATAGACTGACCATCGGTAACTTTAGAAAGAATATTAGAAACAAAGACCTCAGTGCTCTAATCGAGGATGCGTGTTCAAACTGCCTTATATGCACTTCTTAATTCTTGAACTACTCACTTAAATATCAATTTTTATTTCTCTCTTGTATTATACTGTATTTGTAATTTTAGAAACAGTTTTTATATTATTTATAATTATTTATTCTTACTTATTCCTAGTGTACCCAATTAAGTTTAATTCGTATTCTTAATTGTACATTTTAAATCTCAATACATTGTAACGTAGTAGTGTCCCCAATTAGCTTCTGTAAGCTAAATACCTACCCTGACACTTAAATAAAGTTATTATTATTATTATTAAATAATTTTTTTATTATTATTACACCGATCTGACTCGTAAATTCAACTAAAATTAGACTTAAGCTTGAAATTTGAAAGGTATCAAAAGTTAGTTACATACCAGTCTCGATCTTAAAAATGCCAACATCGTTCTCGATATGACCTAGATTGACAATGCAGTGTTTAGTTTGAGCGAAAGTGCGTTGCTACTAGTGCATATCTTTCAGACGGCAAAGAATGTTCTAATATATATCTCTCCCTTAGTTCAGATTCAAAATCTTGATACAGCACGTTTGCATAAGGAACAAGTCACGAGGTCTCTACAAAGAGAACCCAGTCAAGGAAATCACTAAAGTAGTTTGATCCCTTTAATATAATTCTTCTGAGAGAGAGAGCACAAGGAGAAGTAACAAAGAAACCACAAATGCTTGACAAAATCCGTAGACACAGAAGCTACAAATAGAAAATATTAAAAAACAAAACCGCGTACAACTAATGCATATTATCAAATCAAACATCGACGAGTCGCAAGCTTGCGGCGAAAGTTGCCTCGAACGCACATTTTTGTTTCAGCTGTTTCAATGAAAGTTCACCACTTTCGCTTAACTAAACAATGTTCAAAGCGTATCTTAAGTCCCATCCACGACTATTGTATTTGTTGTTTCTTGTTTTGCTAGAACTGATTCAAAGTGAGTTGCTTGACGACAGGTTCTGTGGATACCACCAGAGCCATAACAGGAAACATTGAAGCCAGTGTTCTCTGTTTGTTTGGAAATACCAGAAGTTTTCTAGTTGAAGAATTTCCCCGAGATTGAGCATACTATAAATTCAGCATCTTCTTGATGCTTATTCACAGTCGAAATTATTAAAGAACTTCGATGGGAAGACTTATTGGAGCCTCCAGCGAGTATTTTACGCGAGGGAATAAGTGCCCCATTAACAGTGCAGGCTGCAGTCAGTTCAAAATGTTAAACAGAGAGAGAAAAAAACCAACATGGATTTGAATATCTCTTCACGGAATAATTCTGCTAAATTTTAATGCAACGTGCAGCTTATTACTTCAAAAATCAGTTCGAAATGGTGCATTTCAGCAGTTTTGTTTGTAATGAGAATTTATCAGGGGGAAGCGTTGCACAATGAAAGGTATTCATTCCGTTGTTACAGGAACGCAATTGCTTCTCGCTGCAGATATGCAACATGAAGTTGTTAGAGCACTCAGCTAAAAACATCCGTTTACAAACTTGTTACTAACTTTTTTTAAAAAGTACTATTCAGAGTAGATAAGCTTAAAACATTTACTATCATGTTGTAGTCATTAAAAAGCATGGAAATACATACTTGAATCTTTGTCTACTTCAGAAGTTCTACCAGAGCATTGTTTGTTGCTGTGAAAACTCCCAGAGTGGAAAAGCTAAATATTTTGATGAAGCCTTCGATCGAATCACAAGCGTATTCAACCGTCCATGATCGACGTTTGTCACATCGCTCGTATTAATGGCGACTCGTGATGTCGCTCACAAATGCCAAAACGTTTACTATTCCTTTTACACTGCGACGATTAATGCCACAGTTGTCCATAACCAACACTTCAAAAGTTAGTCCCGCAGAAAACATCTGCTAGCTGGGTGTTCCTAGCCATGCACATAATATCAGCAGTCACGGTTGTTAAAGATGCTTGGTAGAAAGGCGCTGGCGTCATTGGTCATCAATGATTACACGAAGAATCACGGAGGTTTGCCGGAAAGATGGAGCTTTCATTTTTGGTCGAAGAACACTTGTTAAAGATTCGAGAAGAAGAAATAACTGGGAACTGAATTCGACAACGCCGCGATGCATTAAAACAATGTGATGATCTGTCGACCTATAAAAATAATTAAAATTGTTTTTTAAAGTAACGTCACAAGATACACCCACGTTCGATTCGCTCTCTAAAAATACATTTTGGGATTGTTTGGTTAATTACATGCTGATCTTATTGGTAGCTTCTCAGATAAAAGGTAGACGATTGGATGGTCACCGATTGTCATGCACGTGTTATGTTTTCGTACAAATTAAAATCCCATATATATTCGTATAAATCCCAAAAACAACTTTAATTTCGCTGCGGTAAAGCTACGCACCGTTCGCGTGAACTCAAGCTACGTGCACTGCTCCGCTTGGAGTATATATTCATATCAATCGAGAGATTATAATCTCGTGCGTCAATTTAAACCTCTAAAATATGGACTCCAATAGGAACAGAGCTTCAAGCATCCGTGGATTTAGTTCAGCCGCAGAGGAATTAAGCGACGACAAATGCGCTATTTGCTATTTAGAGCTTCGAGAGCCCTTAGTGCAGACAACTTGTGAACATAGATTCTGTGGAGACTGTATGATGAGGTACGATTTTGAATGAGCTAACTGTATCATTGATGCAAAATTACTGTGCAGTGTTAATCACAAAGCATCAATCTCTCAAAGCGTGTCAACATTTTCTTTCATTTCTATTGGTTATCTTTTTATAGATATGTCAAGTTCGACACTATCGAAAAATGCGGGAAACCGTCCACGAGAAAAAACTATGCAAACAATAATAGTCGCCGACAGGTCAGTTTCTTTTAATTCTGCATTTGAGTTTCTTTTAATTCTGCATAACGTCTGGCTCGTTATGATACTCTCAACTGATTGGTAGAGTTTTAGAAGAAAGAGGCCTGATTGGATGCTTTATGGTCACGGTTAATTTCTTGTACATTTAATAACAAAAACGACATTGCAGCTAATTATTCGAGCTTCGACGTTCATGTGAACTCGAGCTACGTAAATATAATCGACAGATTATAATCTCGTGCTTCAATTTAAAACCTCTAAACTATGGACTGAAGCATCTGGGGATTTAATTCAGCCGCAGCGGAATTAAACGACGACAAATGCGATATTTGCTATTTAGAGCTTCGAGAGGTTAGCCCACCCTAACCCTGACGTTCCCCGAATCCTTGATACCACCCCTTGTCAGGTTACAACATATCGAGACTCACAAGACTATTATTTCATTCACCGTCTAAGAATGTCTTACACCGTGTAAGCACGTGCTCATACTCTCAACTGATTGGTAGAGTTTTAGAAGAAAGAGGCCTGATTGATCGTTTATGGTTGCGGTTAATTTCCTGTACAATTAATAACAAAAACAACATTGCAGCAAATTATTCGAGCTGCTTCGTACACTTCTCCGCTTGAAGGATACATTCCTTTTAATCGAGAGATTATAATTTCGTGCCAGTTCAATTTAAAATTTCTAAAATATGGACTCCAATATGGTTGCCGAAAAGTAGCATAATTTGACAAAAAAATATTTTCATTCGGTAAATGACATATTTTTATTGGCTAAAAATATTTTCATTCGGTAAATGACATATTTTTATTCGCTAAAAATATTTTGATTCGATAAATGACATATTTTTATTCGCTAAAAATATTTTGATTCGATAAGTGACATATTTTTATTTGCTAAGAATATTTTGATTCGATAAATGACATATTTTTATTCGCAAAAAATATTTTCATTCGATAAATGACATATTTTTATTCGCTAAAAATATTTTCATTCGATAAATGACATATTTTTATTTGTTAAAATATTTTCATTCGATAAATGACATATTTTTATTCGTTAAAATATTTTCATTTGATGAATGACAATTTTTATTCGCTAAAAATATTTTCATTTGATAAATTACATATTTTTATTCGTTAAAAATATTTTCATTCGATAAATTACATATTTTTATTCGTTAAAAATATTTTCATTCGATAAAAATATATTTGTTCGATAAAACCGTTCCCATGCTCCTTTTTGCATTCGATAAAAACTATTTTTATTCGATGCTTTTTTCATTTGATAAAAATGTACTTTCGATAAAGTCACATGACCCAAGGAGGCATGGCCACAAAGCATTACGGCACGATTACAGAGCTTCAAAGTGGATAGATGCGAACACAGTGCAGAGTTCTCACTCCACGCAACTGGTCACCTGAGAAGCTGTGGTTCAATGGCATGCTTAATCGACAAATGCAGAATGAGGCAATTACCCAAGATCTGATGCAATGGTATGGTACTGACCCAGAGGGCCCATGTCCTTTGGAGGAACATGGATCTGTTGAAGTTGAAGAGATCGAGAATCCTTTCCCAGAAGAATTGTTCGAAGAATTCAGACAGCTAATTAATCCAATGGCTGAATCTGGCAGCTTTGGTATAGACATATATTTGAGTGCCCTTGAGGCTTACCGTGAGTTGCTTGAGTAACTTTGAATTTTCCTTTGACAACCTGTAAGTCATATAACAGACCAGCAACATGCTGAAGTTCTTCAACTGTATAATGCAGGCTTCTAAAATTTGGAAAAGGCACGTTTTATGTGCTAAAAGCAATCTTGAAATAAAAAGGAGCAATTCTAACTACAATTGTTCAAGTTTAAAATAAATTCATTTTTGATTGACATAATTTTTTAACCAAACTGAATTCAATTTTTTCTTGTTTGAAAATTGTTATGTAAATGAACATGATTGAAGCAATAAATGATACTTAGAACTGGTTACACAAAAATTAAATGATGACTAAAATTAAAACAGAACACATACATTTACATCTGTTTCTGAGCAATGTTAAGCGAAGTTGATAATTTTACTGTAGTTTTCCTTTCAAACTAGACTGAAAGCATTCATTTGCTAATTTTAATGAAATCCTTGTTTATGCTTTTTTTCTTCCACAATAAAAGGCAGTTGTTGGGACTCAACTTATCTACTATAAACATTGTTTTCATGCATTTTCATGAATTCCCACAGGCCTCATTGGCAGCAGAAAGGGGGATGGGAAAAACAATATAAACAGTAAGCTTTCAATGGTGTCCAGACTGAATATACCTCACATTAAAACTCTTGTACCAGCCACAGCCAGCATGTACATGATATTTCCCATCAAAAAATATCAATGTTGGGTATGAAAAAAGGAGCAGAAAGTGTAACAGTTTATTTCAAGTATCACCTGTCAATGGCAACACTAATAGTAACTAACATTACAATAAAGAAACAGTTTTGCCTTGAGAAAGTCCACTGAACATGAGTGTTTTCAGTTCAAATGAAAACAGGAGCTTTTAATACAGGTTTTCTATGTAAACAGTTTCAACTGAGCATACTTTGTAACTAGAAGTATTATTTTCATTAAGTTTATATTTTTAGTTGTCTTAATTGCCCACAAACTTACCAATGACAGGGAATATTGATTCAATGTTACAACTTTGATACAACTACATGCATAAACTAACCCAACGGGCATCTTGTTTAATTATAATAGAACTTAGAACAGGCATGCTTTATCAAGTGGTTATCAACATTAATATGGAACACCAATAACAACTTATTCAATCATAATTTCCATTTTTTAAATAACCAAAACCAAAACAGTTTGTTAATATTTTCCTTGGTTTTTAAGATGTCAATAAAAGTTTGCCAAAGCCTTCACCACCATAAAGGAGACTTGTTAGGCAAGATTGCTTGAAATCCTCATAGCAACTGAGGGCTACTGGTAGAGAAATAGTAGAAAAACAGGTGCTGGCTTCAAGTAGTTTCTTGGAAGGGTCACTGTTGTATGTCACTTCAAACTGATCGTGGGAGTGCAACTGGGTACTACCAGAAATAAACCTTACCAGGGTTTTCACAAAAGACTTGCCTGTGTTTTCATCTGAAATAAAATCATATTTCACAATAAACACCTACTGGGATATAAAAGCATACATTCAGTTGCTATGGACATTGGAAGATTTCAGCAGACTTACCACTGAAAATAACTAAAACAGAGACAAATATAATAATTGGTTTATCCATCTAAATCCTGTGGAAAAGACAAAAATACTTGACCAAAAACGGAATGAAAATGAAATACACTGCCGCAAGTGCTGTACATGTGCAAATTGAAGAAGGGCATAGTAAGCTGTGTTATTTATTTCTTATTAAGGAAATTTGTTGGAAATACGTTGTTTTATGAATAAAAATTGCTTTGTTCATCTAATATTAAGCTTCACATTTTACATGTATGCTGTCATGCAGTGCACTTCACTAACTCTTGGCAATATCTAACCTTTCAGGGAAGATGGTTCATCAATGAATTTGTAGAACCATTCACATGCTAACTTCTGTTCTGCAGACCTGGTGTCATGTTCACCATAAATACCTGTCCTCATGCGTTCATTCACCATAGTTGCATCAATGTCAACGTCATCTTTGGTTGGAAACACTTCCTTAGAAATGCTTGAGTTTTCCCGCAGTATTCTTCCTAATTCCATACGGTCTGAAGTCCTTTAAAAAAAAGAGTCCATTGCCAGGGTCCTTGTGATGATAACCTCTGTTGTCATAATGTCTTTGATTGCTCTGTCCTTGTTCAGCTTGGTAAGTGGCACATCACTGAGACCATGGCTTACAATCTTTTCTTCCAATTTCTCTCTGTCATCGGCGGTGAGTTCCTCCAGGTCATCTTTGCTAAACACCTAAACATAAATGTTTTTTTTAATTAAAGTTAAAACAACTAGCTTTTTAATTTATCCAACGTCTCAGGTTTCCTCAGGTGTTTGAGTGACAATCAACAGAAATGTATCAGGCCTTCAAGTCTATTACAGGATAAAAGGAGAGGAAGCCTTGCCTTTGTGGTTAGTAGCGTTTAGATCTGTACATGTGCCAGGATTTCACGTCTAATCTCTCGTGTTCACAGTGTAGTGTTTTTTGCATTGATATCAGCGTTTTCCTTGAGCATTAGTTTGTTAAGAGTGGACTCTTCTCAAAGGCTTTTTGTGACGGGTGACTGTTTATTTGTTTATTTAAGGTATAATTTGAAAATTACTACATTGGCACTCACTCGGTGCAGCCAGTATTTCTGGTGGCAAAGTACTCACTGATGGCCTGCCTCACTTCACTCCGTATGATCGAGCGATTTAATTCCATGCTTCCATCCATCCTCTGCATTTTGACAACATAAAATGGCCGATGGCGGGAAGCTTTGTAACCGTGCCGTAATGCTTTGTGGCCATGCCTCCTTGGGTCACGTGACTTTATCGAAAGCATATTTTTATCAAATGAAAAACACATCGAATAAAAATGGTTTTTATCGAATGCAAAAAGGAGCATGGAAATGGTTTTATCGAACAAATATATTTTTATCGAATGAAAATATTTTTAACGAATAAAAATATGTCATTTATCAAATGAAAATATTTTTAGCGAATAAAAATATGTCATTTATCGAATGAAAATATTTTTAGCGAATAAAAATATGTCATTTATCCAATAAAAATATTTTAACGAATAAAAATATGTCATTTATCGAATGAAAATATTTTTAGCGAATAAAAATATGTCATTTATCGAATGAAAATTATTTTAGCGAATAAAAATATGTCATTTGTCGAATGAAAATATTTTTAGCGAATAAAAATATGTCATTTATCGAATGAAAATATTTTTAGCAAATAAAAATGTGTCGTTTACCGAATGAAAATATTTTTTTGTCAAATTATGCTACTTTTCGGCAACCATACTCCAATAGGAACGGAGCTTCAAGCATCCGTGGATTTAATTCAGCCGCAGAGGAATTAAACGACAAATGCGCTATTTGCTATTTAGAGCTTCGAGAGCCCGTACTGCAGACAACTTGTGGACATAGATTCTGTAGAGACTGTATGATGACGTACGATTTTTAATCAGCTAACAGTATCAGAATTCTTAAAGTTTAGAATAGTGTGTTGTTTACGAAATTCCGATTCCATTTTGTCTTCATTTTCTTTCTTGACTTGTTTGAAATTTGATTTTACGTTAGTATAGGAAGTCGTGTAGAGTTTGAATATTCATTTGTCAGAACCGAGTCAAACTTTAGCGTTTGGTGTCTACAAAATTCCAATTTCGGACTATCGATCACGTAAGCCATCTGTTTCTTTCTTGTTTTTTTATCGTCGCTACTGTATAAGTTTGAGTACTGCTCTCATATAGGTTTTCGCAAGTGTTTTGGCTTGAAAATGAGCGCGATGATTTTTAACCGTGACGTATATCTGTAACATCGCAATTATATTGTGTGACTTGGTTTGCTGTTTATGGGAGCGCGACACGACAACATGATCGCAGCATCGATTTCGGCACAGTGCTGTTCTAGGTAGTCTTTTTTCCTCGCATTTTTCGCACTCAAGTTATAAAATGTCGCGGAAATTTCTCTTTTTCCAACCCGGGTCGCGGCTCGACTTGTAAGTCACGCAACTGAAACGTTTTTAAACTACAATGGAGTTCTTGTACATCAATATTGGAATTTGTTCCTTCAGCTGTTTCTTTTAAGTTCTTTGAAGACTATGGTGACTGAAAAACGTTTTCTACGAGGACTTTTTTTCCATGATTTGACGATAGTTGAAAAGATATTTCACTTCAGATATGACTGACCAATTCTCAATTCTGTACACTCTAAACTGAGTAGACTGCAAATTAGGGGATGTTTTGTTTTGCCAAATTCAGGAAATCAAAACAATCGAAACAAGATCATGTAAACCATAAACTGCAAAAATACATATTCCAGCTGAATTTGTTGATCTCATGTTCACCGAGTCTGATCTGACTCTTGGAGCACTGGATGAGTATGCTCTGAAATGTACATGATGATTGACACAAAACTGAATATTAGAAATATTAGTAAGAATCTAAGTTCACTTGAAGCAGCGAGCAGGATCATTGTTCAATATCAAAGTGGACTATCAGGACAACGGGTATTTTATATTGATATGTGTGAGCGTCAATCCGGTAAAAAAATCATACGAAATCAGCGTTTTGAGAGAGTTGCCTGTCTGGTACAAAAACTTAAAGTGTAAAGATTTAAGTTTGAGTTTGTATTTTCAACTAACTTGACCATTTGGCAGCAAATGTTAGAATCGACCAGTCAACAAGCAAATAAGCCGAGGAAATTTACAAACGAAAATCTGATGCAATTCATTCACCTTGTTGTAAAAATTATTGATGTAAACTTTTCATGTGCAGCTTTTCGTGATAATTTGCGACAATGTAATTCGCGTTGTTATTCGCAGTCTGTTTTTAAAATCTACTCATATCCGTAATATTTTACTTCAAGAGAAAATGAGGCCGGTTATAATGCGTCTTTTGTGCAAGATGATTGAGACTAGGATTGCTGTTTATGTGATGTTAATCTCAGCATGACATCGGTGCTACTCCGCTCTAGGGTTTTGAACGTCGTGGATATTTCTCTTATTCGGAGCTTCGCAGCTCCACTGGTGGGAAGCTTAGGTAATGAGCTAATGTTACAACACTTCAACCAAATATTCAAGATTTGTTATCCTACGAAGGGCAAAAGCTGGAAATCCGTCTGTGTTCGCAGGCTACGAGACAATTGAAAATTTTTAATTTTGCAATTTAATACAAAACTGCCGCCGCCTCCGAACACACCTCCAGTATAAGCCAATTAAAATCGGGCTCTGTGTCCCGCTGTCAATCTGATTCGATCCACACAAATAAGCACACAATTAACTGAGTCAATTACTTACTGTGATTGCAAAGATATATTGCTGTTGATCATGATTCTAAACGTTACTGAACTCTCTCTCTGTTTCGTGGAAAATGAAGTCTTGATAGTAAATCAATATTGGAATTTTTTTCTTTGACACCCGAATGTTCTACGGCTTTGAGTTCTTTGAAGAGTAGTATGAACAAACGTCCTCTTTCGACTTTTACCTAGATAGCCACGATTCCAGTATTACCACAATGCCTATAGTTCAAAATATTATTTCACTTCAGATATTACTGACCAGTTCTGAATCCAGTGAACTCTAAACGTTGACTCCAAATTACAAGATGTAAATTAGGGTTCCTTTCGGATTCAGGGAATCTAAAAGTCGAACTGTAAGATCATGTTAACTTAACTGACTGGAATATGGGAAAATTTATGTATTTCGTGAAGCAAACTCAATAACAAAAATAAACAATGGTTATTTTTTTAAACTTAGTCAGAGTGTGATCAGACTAAAACTTGTGACTAAAACTTGGCAAGATGCTTAGACATAAACTAGCATTAATTATTGACTGATCTTTAAATATTGACTGATCTCGCAATTGTTTTAAGAATTTCGACGGAAAGACTTATTGAAACCTCCAGCGAGTATTTTACGTGAGGGAAGAAGTGCCCCATTCATAGGGCAGGCTGGCGGTCAGTTCAAAATGTTGGACAGAAAAAAACAACAACACGTATTTGACTCTCGACTGAATAATTCTGCTGAAACGTTATGCAACGATCTTGCAGCTTATTACTTAAAAACTCAGTGTGAAATGATACATTTCAACAGTTTTGTTTACGATGAAAATTTATCAGGTGAACCGTTACACAATGAAAGGAATTCATTCCGTTCACACAGAAACGCAATTGCTTCTAGCTGCAGATAAGCAACATGGCGTTGTTAGAGCACTTAGCTCGATGTTCAATAGATGGGTATTTGTTTCACGAAGAAGTCCTAACAAGGGCGATTATTAATTGGCTGCGATCTATGTCATAAATCAGACCAATGTCGCAAGATCAAACTAAAAACATCCGTATGTTTACATTCTTGTCACTAAGGTCTTTTAAAAAGAACTATTCAGAGTAGATAAGCTTAAAACATTTAATAGCATGTTATAGTCATTAAAAAGCATGGAAATACATACTTGAATGTTTGTCCTCTTCAGAAGTTCTACCAGAGCGTTGTTTGTTGCTGTCAAAAACTCCCAAAGTAGAAAAGCGACTCATGAATATTTTGATGAAGTCTTCGATCGAATCATAAGCGAATTCAACCATTGCCACTTTGCTCGTATTAATGGCGACTCGTGATGTCGCTCACAAATGCGAAAACGTTGACTATTCCTTTTATACTGCGATGATCAGTGCCACAGTTGTCCACAACCAATACTTTCAAAGTTAGTCCCGTATAAAACATCTGCTAGCTGGGTGTTCCTAGCCATGCACATAATATCAGCGGTCACGGTTGTTAAAGATGCTTGATAGAAAAGGCGCTGGCGTCAATGGTCATCAATGATTCCACGAAGAATCACAGAGATTTGCCCGAAAGATGGAGCTTTCATTTTTGGTCGAAGAACAATTGTGAAAGATTCGAGTAGAGCAAATAACTGGGAACTGAATGCGACAACGCCGCAAGGCATCAAAACAATTTGATGATCTGTCTAGACCTGATTAAAATTGCTTGTGAAGTAACGTCACAAAATACACCCGGTTTCGATTGGCTCTCTAAAAATACATTTTGGGAATGTTTGATTACAAAGGTCACCCTAGAGTGATCAAGCCAGAAACAACTTGTAGCTGGATAAAGCCAGCGCCATCTCCATTACAATGCCTACATTGTTAATGTGTTTTCACTAGGACAATTTTAGCTAGATAAAGTCAGTCAGTCGGTCTGTAAACAAACACCTAGGAAGAATGTTCAGCTAGTTAATCAGCCTAGTGCAACTGATTGGTAGATTCTCCGAGCGATAATGACAGGGCTAAAGAACCAGTTGGCAAATATTCAGCATGTACCATGTTTCCAAATATTGGTTTCCGACCTCATTCTGTCAAACGCGCGCCATCTCCATTACAATGTTTACATTGTAATACCTACGCAACTGATTGGTAGATTCTCCGAGCGATAATGACAGGGCTAAAGAACCAGTTGGCAAATATTTAGCATGTACCACGTTTCCAAATATTGGTTTCCGACCTCATTCTGTCAAACGCGCGCCATCTCCATTACAATGTTTACATTGTAATACCTACGCAACTGATTGGTAGATTCTCCGAACGATAATGACAGGGCTAAAGAACCAGTTGGCAAATATTCAGCATGTACCACGTTTCCTAATATTGGTTTCCGACCTCATTCTGTCAAACGCGCGCCATCTCCATTACAATGTTTACATTGTAATACCTATGCAACTGATTGGTAGATTCTCCGAGCGATGATCAATAGGTCTGTCTATCTAGAAATTGTGGAGTAGTATAAATAGCAAGAACAATAAGCGTAAAATAATCATTAGGGGCCACGACGTTAGCGTGAACACGAGCTGGTCCGCTTGAAGTATATATTTCCCTACAATTTAAAAATATGGGCTCCTACGGGAAAATACCTTCCAGCATTCCCGGATTTTATTCAGCGGCATTGGAATTAAACGACGACAAATGTGCTATTTGCTATTTAGAGCTTCGAGAACCCGTACTACAGAAAACTTGCGGACATAGATTCTGTAGAGACTGTATGATGAGGTACGATTTGAATGAGTTACCGGTATCAGAATTTTTAATTAGTTTAGAATAGTGTGTTGTTTACGAGGTTCCGATTCCATTTTTTCTTTATTTTTTCCTGACTTTTTTGAATTCGATTTTAGGTTGGTACAGAAAGTCCTGCAGCTTTTGAATATTCATTTTTCAAAGCCAATTCGAGTGCCGTCAACCGAGTCAAACTTTTGAATTAGTTCGGTGTCGACAAAATTCAAATTTCAGGCTATCGATCCCTTAAGCCGTCTTTTTCTTACTCGTTTTTTCACCATCGCTACTGTATAATTTTGAGCATTTTGGTCACGAATAATTCTTCGAAGAATCACGTACTTCTGCTGGATAAAACCAGCTATCTTCAGTTTTCGAAAAACATTCTTCGTGTTAAAGGTATCAGTCCAAAAGAACAAATAACTGGAAACGGAACAAGACACCGCAATTTTAGTCACCGCAATTTGATGATCCCTCTAGGCCTGATTAAAATTGTTTTCTCAAGTGACCCTACAAAATACATCCACTTTCGATTCGCTCTTTAAACATTTCTGGGAAAATTGATACAACCGCTTTCGATTTACCCTTTGGCGTAGGTGTTACAATACCTACGCCACTGATTGGTGGGAATTTCTTTAAAGCCATGAACTTCCGGAGTATTATAAATAACAAGGTTTCAATTTTCTAAATTTTTGAAAGTTTCGCGCTTGACCGTGAATAAATTATTGATCAACTTCGTTGGCGTGAACAAGAGCTGGTCCGCTTGGAGTATATATTTCCCTTCAATTCAAAAATATGGGCTCTTACGGGAAAATACCTTCCAGCATCCCCGGATTTTATTCAACGGCATTGGAATTAAACGACGACAAATGCGCTATTTGCTATTTAGAGCTTCGAGAGCCCGTACACCAGACAACTTGTGGACATAGGTTCTGTAAAGACTGCCTGATGAGGTATGACTTTGAATGTGCTAATTCTATCAGAATTTTGCGTAGCGTTTCTCCGCTCTTTCATAATTTTCGCTTTACTCTCAACGTATTTTTTGTGAATCACGACTCCACCGTTCTAGATTTGTTAACTAAAATTGAGTTCATTCAAGTGCAGCTTAATTGTTGTGCCGAAAGTTTTGCGAACAACGGCGACGATTTAGGCTTGGCTTCGGACGAAGTCTCTGAGGGCTACCAAGAACAAAAGCCTATTCATTTTTGCTCAAAGTGAGATGTTGAGCCGGAACAATAGACCATTTCTGCATACGAGTGTGTTGTTTACGAGGTTCCGATTCCATTTTTTCTTTATTTTGTTTTCCCTGCCTTTTTTTAATTCGATTTTAAGTTAGTACAGAAAGTCGTGCAGCGTTTGAATAGTCATTTTTCAAAGCCAATTCGAGTAAACCGAGTCAAACTTTTGAATTAGTTGGGTGTCGACGAAATTCTAATTTCGAACTATCGACCCGTATGCCATCTTTTTCTTACTCGTTTTTTCACCGTCGCTACTATATAATTTTGAGCATTTGGCTGGCAAGGTTTTTTGTCTTGAAGACGTGCAACATGATTTATTATCCGTGACACATATCAGTAATATCTCAATTTGCCTGTTTGAAATATTGTTTGACTTGGTTTGCTGTTTATTGGAGCGCGACACAACAACATGATTGCAGCATCGATTTCGGCATAATGCTGTTGTAGGTAGCTCAGACTTGTGGTTCTCTTCCTCGCATTCTTCGCACTCGAGTTTTAAATGTCGCGGGCATTTCTCCGGTTTCCACCCGGGCCTTAGCTCGACTTGCAAGTCACGCCATGGAAACGGTAGCTCTTGCTGTGTGATACTTCATCAATCTTGGATTTCGTTTCTTTAGCTGTTTCGTTTAAGTTTTTGAAGATTACGAAGATTGAGAAACGTTTTCTATGGGGACCCTTTTTTCCATGATTTCATAATAGTTAAAAAGATATTTCACTTCAAACATGGCTGACCAATTCTCAATTCTCCACACTCTAAACTGAGTAGACTGCAGATTAGGAGATCTTTTGGTTTGTCAAATTCAGGAAATGAAAACAATCGCCGAAACAAGATCACGTAAACCATAATCTGCGAAAATACAAACATTCCAGCTCAATTTGTTGATCTTATGTTCACTGAGTCTGATCTGACTCTTGGAGCACTGAATGAGTATGCTCTGAAGTGTACATGATGATTGACACAAAACTGAAACTTAAAAATATTAGTAAGTTCACATGAAGCAGCGAGCAGGATCATTGTTCAATATCAAAGTGGACTATCAGGACAACGGGTATTTTTATATTTTTACGTCTGAGCATCAAGCCGGAAAAAATGATTCGAAATCAGCGATTTGAGAGAGTTGCCTGTTTGGTACAAAAAATGTAAACATTTAACTTTGAGATTGTATTTTCAACTAACTTGACCATTTGGCAGCAAATGTTAGAATCGACCAGTCAACAAGCAAAAAAGCCGAGGAACTTTATCAACGGAAATCTGATGCAATTCATTCACCTTGTTCTAAAAATTATTGGTGTAAACTTTTCATGAGTAGCCTTTGTGATAATTCGGGACAATGTAATTCGCGGTTCTATTCGCAGCCTGTTTTCAATATTTACTCACATCCGTAATATTTCATTTCAAGAGAAAATGAGGCCGGTTATAACGCGTCTTTTGTGCAAAATTGTGGTGAGTAGGATCGCTGTTTACGTGATGTTAATTTCAGCATGACCTCATTGTTACTCCGCGGTAGGCTTTTGAGCGTTGTGGATATTTCTCTCGTTCTGAGCTCGGCTTTCGCAGCTCCAGTTGTGGGAAGCTTAGGTAATGGGCTAAATGTTACAACACTTCAACCGAATCTTCAAGATTTGTTATCCAATGACAGGAAAAAGCTGGAAATCCGTCTGTGTTCGCAGGCTACGAAACTCAGTACTCAAAACTGCCGCCGCCTCCGAAAACACCTCTAGTGTAAGGCAATTCAAATTGGGCTTTGTGTCCCGCTGTCAATCTGATTTGATCCACACGAATAAGCAGACAATCAGTTGTGATAGTACAATTAATCTTGGAATTATTTTCTTTGACAATGTAATGTTCTACCCTTTGAGATATTTAAAGAATCAGACGTACCTTTTGGACTTTCACCTAGATAGCCAAGATTTCAGATCACCACAATGCCTAAAGTTAGAAAAATATTTATTTCACCTAAGATATTAGTGACTCCAGTTCTGGATTCAGTGCACTCTGCAAGTTGACTTCAAATTAGAGGATGTAAATTAGGGTTCCTTAGGGATTCAGGGAATTTAAAATTCGAACTAAGATCATGTAAACTAAACTGACTGGATTGGAAAAGTTATGTTGTTCGTGAAGCGAACTCAATGACAAACAAACAACTTAACTATTTTTTGGCAAGACACTTAACATAAACTGTCAGTAATTATAGACTGATCTTTAAATATCCGTTGATTATTTAGAATGGTCCTAAGTGGACTTGCGTAGTACCTTCAGTTTTGACACCTTACTTTTATGATAAAAAACATAAACCTAAACTTTCCAAATGTTGGTTTCATACTGAATATGTATTTTGTTTACAACATTCTAAGCTTTCTAGAGAGGGAATCACTCACATCTTAATGCGGCAGGCTGTTTTCAAAATGTAAGCAAATCGTGTATCGACAAAGCAAAGAACCAACTCTCCGCCGCGGAATCATTATTCTGTTAAGACACCCTGCAACGTTAAAACTTGTTATGAAGCATTTCAAGAATTATCTTTAGGACAAATTTTATTAAGGCGTCACGCACTGTGATGCATTCATTCTGACCTTGTAGGAAAGAAATTTACTGAATGTCTAGCTGAAGATTTGTAACATAGAATTGTAAGAGCATGCACAGTGTGTTTCATAGATGGTTTACAAAACACTATTTGTAGCACTTACAGTATTGGCCGCAAAGTGCTGTCTGCCACTATTATAAAATCATCAAATTAAATTTAAATTTGGCGATCGTCGCTGGAGTAATCAAGCCAAAAATAACTTGTAAACAAACTGATAGCTGAGAATTATTTTCAAAGCAACAACTTTAGATACCATAAAGACTTTCAATATCACGGCATAATCAGTAGAGATATTGCATACATACTTGAAACTTTGTTCACTTCAGCAGTTCTTCCATAGCCAAAGTAGAAAAGCGAAACGCTTTGATAAAGCCTTCCATCGAACACAACTACAAACCACCGTGGACATTTGCTACTTGGCTCGTATTAATGGCGGCTCATGGTGTCGCTGACAAATGGAAAAACGTTCATTATTCCTCTGTTACTGCGACGATCAGTGCGAAAATTGTCGAAACCAACACTTAACTTTTGTATGAAACAACTGGCGTCCCGAAGCCCAAGCCATGCACATGTTACCAGCGGTCAAGGCTGTAAGAATGCGCTGGCATCAATGCATGGTTATGAATAATTCCAAAAAGAATCACAGACTTCTGCTGGATAAAGCCAGCTTTCATCTGTTGTCGAAAAACACTCTTCAAGTTAAAGTTTTCCAAAAGAACAAGTGGAAACGGAATACGACACTTGCCGCAGTTTGATGATCTGTCTAGGCCTAATGAAAACTGATTTGTCAAGTAACGCCACAAATTACATCCGGTTTGATCAAAATCACGTGATGTGAATTGTGAGGAAAACAAAATATTTTTCCACGCGATTTGATTGGATAAAAAGTCAGTCGAAAGATCAACATGTAGGGCAACTTTGCAGATATTAGTAGTTATACACGCTCATAGCGCCGGTGTAGTGGACCATTTCCCTTTTTATTCAAAACCTGGACTGAAGTATTTACCCTAAAGCAGAACACTTTCCTCTCTCCGTGGATTTTATTCAACTACAATGGAATTTAGTGACAACAAATGCGTAATTTGCCCTTCGGAGCCTCAAGATGCAATTGCAACCGATTGTGAACATAGATTTTGTACAGGCTGTACCATGAGGTGTGTATGTGAGTTAACTGTATACGTTTTTATTATTTACCTGTCAACGAAATTCTGATTCCATTGTATATGATACCGTAAGTGTTTGAGCGTTTTGTTCCTCGATTTACTGCCTCTTTTGTTCGATTTTATAGTTTATTTATGGCCTTGGTAGCGGTAGAATATTCAATTTTGAAAGCGTCTTCATAATTTTGAAGTTTTGTTGTATCAATTCAGAGTTTTGGAGGTAGTCACTGGATGATAAGGCTTGAAAACTCGGTTGAAGTGTTGTAAAATTCAGCTCATTACCTAGACTCCACAAGCGGAGCTGCGAAAGTTGAGCCGGTTCGATTGGATCAAGAGAAATGTCCGCGACGCTCCAATCCCGAGTGTGAAGACTCGCGAGGTAAAGGAACACACCACAAAGGACTGAGAAAGTCTAATAGTACCGGATACGTAACACTTTTTTTTTCAGCGAGAAAAACTTCTAAAAACCAATAAAACCTGATGCCCGGATCCTCTTTACATTAATATCTGTATATTACACAGGTTTTGCTTTGGCCTGTAATGTTTTACGTGGGCTTATACCTTGTGAAATAGTGTAGCTGAGAGCAATCTAAACCAATGTTCAAAATTATATAGTGGTGTAAACTCGAATACAAAAAGATAAATAGCAAAACCCAGATGATAAGTCAAGAAAAGAGGATGGCTTACAATGTTATAGATAGTACAAGAAAGAAAACAGTCACTGGTTATGCGAATTTGCATTTTGTTTCATACAAATTATAATAGAGCGCGCCCTCGAACACACCTCCAGGGTAAGCTAATTAAAATTAGACTCTGTGCCCCGCTGTCAATCGGATTCGATCCACGCGAAAAAGCAGACGATCAAGAAGTTTGGGATGCGATTGCTGCTTTTAAACGTTATTAAACTAGCTCTTACCCCTGGGAAATGAAATTGTGATACTACAACAATCGTGGAATAGTAAGTTGATTATTTGGACTACTCCTAAGCGGACTTGCGTATGTTTTTTTGCAAACCTTAATTTTCAAGTTACGAAATATAAACCTAATTTGCCCAAATGTTGGGATGTGTTGAATTTGTTTACGATATTCTAAGCTTTTACGTGAAGGACTAATTCACCTCGTCATCATGGGCAGGCTGTTTTCAAAATGTAGAAAAATCATATGCCGACAACTCAGATTTTTTTAATGTTGAATGAATATTTGTTTACAGCATTCTAAGCTTTCAGGTGAAGGAATAATTCACCTCTTAACGGGACAGGTTGTTTTCAAAATGTAAGCAAATCGTGTATCAACAAAGTAAAGAACCAACTCTTCGCCGAATAATTATTCTGTGAAGACACCCTGCAACGTTACAACTTATTATGAGGCATTTCAATATAATAATCTTTACACCGAAATTTTAAGGCGTCACGCAATGTGATACATTCATTCTGACCTTGTAGGAAAGAAACTTTCTGAATGTCTAGCAGAATATTTGTAACATAGAGTTCTAAGAGTATGTACAGTGTGTTTGATAGATGGTTTTCACAAAACACGATTCCTAGCAGCATTGACCGCAAAGTGCTGCCTGCCACTACTATGCAATCATCAAACTAAAATGGCGATCGTCGCTAGAGTGATCAAGCCAAAAATAACTTGTATATAAACTCATAAAGGAGAATTCTTTTCAAAGGAACAACTTTAGATACCATAAAGACTTTCAATATCATGTTATGATCAGTAGAGATCACGAATACATACTTGAAATTTTGTTCACTTCAGCAGTTCTTCCATAGCCAAAGTAGAAAAACGAAATATTTTGATAAAGCCTTCCATTGAATACAACTATAAACTACCGTGGACCAGTGCCACTTCGCTCGTATTAATGGCGGCTCATAACGTTCTGATAAATGTGAAAACGTTCACTATTCCTTTGTTACTGGGACGATCAGTGCGAAAATTGTGTACAACCAACACTTTAAAAGGTAGTCGTACAAAACAACTGGCAGCCTGAAGCCCAAGCCATGCACATATTACAGCGGTCGAGGCTGTAAGAAGGCGCTGTCATCAATGCATGGTCATGAATAATTTCACGAAGAATCACAGACTTCTGCTGAATAAAGCCAGCTTTGATCTGTTGTCGAAGAACACTCTTCATGTTGAAGATTTCTAAAAGAACAAATAACTGGAAACTGAATACGACACTTGTCCCAATTTGATTATCTGTGTAGACGTAATTAAAATTGTTTTGTCAAGTAAACGCCACAAAATACATCCGCTTTCGAATCGCTCTTTGAACATTTCTGGAAAACGACATTTCTGGGAATCTAAAAACTAAATGTTTGGTTACTATGATTACGCTGACATTTGATTAAATGAATGTGGGCTCCTTTCCCGAACATTTTAGCGTGCCTTGATTTTGTCATATTTTGTCATATTTTTTCATGGACTCATGATCAGTCATACACGGAGTCCCTTGCATACGGCAGCAGCGCTTGCAATACGAGCGGCCCTCAAAACCGAGCGGTCCCACCGAAACGACACGATAAGAGTCATTTTGAGAGTGAAGAATGATCATCGCAGTTAATTTTCCAATTTAAGCAATTGGAAAGAAGAAGCCTGAAAAAATCAGGGCTTCAACGGGATTCGAACCCGTGACCTCCGCGATACCGGTGCGATGCTCTACCAACTGAGCTATGAAGCCACACATTGGGAGCGAGGTCAATTAATTGAGTTCATATCTTCCCGTGAGGAGTGAAATGATGTGAAGTTTATATGAAATAATTCATATATGAACTGCGGTTGTAGATGAGAGTGAAGAATGATCGGATATTTTATTGCAAAAATACCAAAATTTCAGCTATAATGTCGATTACCGTTTTTCCCCATACAAACCTTTATAAATTCAAACCGTTGTAACACAACACCACCACATACTGCAAGGCGAAGGTCACGTTTCGCGTAACCAAACTCGCTCGTTATGTAATAGTAGATGTCGGCAGTAACCGTGTCACGTTTCGCGCACTGAACGTTCGCATAAAGATTAAAAAAAAAAAAAAAAAATCCTCGCTTCGTGAGCTTGGGCCGCCTGTGATATGTGATGGCATTTCCTGCAGGAAAAAAGGTTGTCTGAGGTCAACGCTTTTCTTGTCAACTTACATAGGAGTTAGGGGATTACCCCATTTTACATTGAATTCTGATGTAGAGCACTCACTTAGCACGTGCCTCCACTCTGAACTGATAGGTAAATTCACAAGAAAAGAGACCTGATTGGACGGTTAACTTCGCAGCTCGATTTCGCGCTTGGTCAATATATTCAAGGGAGATAGCAAAAACAACATTGAAGCTATAGTACTGAGCAATTCAGTTGGACGGTGAACTAAAGCTGCGAACGCTGCTCCGCTTGGAGGATATATTTCTTTCAATTTAAATTTAGGGTTCGATAGCCCGTACCGCAGACAACTTGTGGACATAGATTCTGTAGAGACTGTATGATGAGGTACGATTTTGTATGAGCTAACTGTATCAGAATTTAACGTTCAAAATAGTGTGTTGTGTACGAAATTCCGATTCCATGTTTTCTTTCATTTTCTTAAATTCGATTTTACGTTACTGTTATAAAGTTTGTTGTGTGTCGTACGGGTGTTGTGGTTACGTGCGTCGCCATAGATTTTTTTCAAAACCAATCCTACTGAATCGAGTAAAACTTTTGATTAGTTTGGTGTCGGCTAAATTCCAATTTCGGACTATCGATCCCGTAAGCCATTCTTTTAATCTTAATCGTTTTTTCACCTTCGCTGCTGTATAATTTTGAGCATTTGGCGACACGGCTCATGCTCATAGCACATAACATATATAGGTCAGTCGCAAGATTTTTGGCTTGAAAACGTGAAAAAACTGTAAGATCATGTAAACTTAACTGACTAGACTATTGGAAAATTTATGTTCTTCGTAAAGCAAACTCAATAACAAAAATAAAGAAAATACTTATTTTCAGTTTAAACTTAGTCAGAGTGCGATCAGACTAAAACTTGTGAATAAAACTTGGCAAGATGCTTAGACATAAACTAGCATTAATTATTTTAAATATTGACTGATCTCGAAATTGTTTTAAGAATGTCGACGGAAAGACTTATTGAAACCTCCAGCGAGTATTTTACCTGAGGGAAGAAGTGCCCCATTCATAGGGCAGGCTGCCGGTCAGTTCAAAATGTTGGACAGAAAAAAACAGCAACACGTATTTGAATATCTCTCGACTGAATAATTTGTTGAAAGGTCATGCAACGATCTTGCAGCTTATTACTTAAAAACTCAGTGTGAAATGGTGCATTTCAACAGTTTTGTTTACGATGAAAATTTATCAGGTGAACCGTTACACAATGAAAGGAATTCAATTCATTTCGTTACTGGAGCGCAATTGCTTCTAGCTGCAGATATTTAGCAACATGGCGTTGTTACAGCACTTAGCTCGATGTTCGATAGATGAGTGTTTGTTACACGAAGAAGTCCTAACAAGGGCAATAATTAATTGGCTGCGATTCTGTCATAAATCAGACCAATGTCGTAAGATCAAACTAAAAACATCCGTATAGTTACATACTTGTCACTAACCTCTTTTAAAAAGAACTATTCAGAGTAGATAAGCTTAAAAATATTTTAATAGCATGTTGTAGTCATTAAAGCATGGAAATACATACTTGAATGTTTGTCCTCTTCAGAAGTTCTTCCAGAGCGTTGTTTGTTGCCGTGAAAACTCCCAAAGTAGAAAAGCGAAATATTTTGATGAAGCCTTCGATCGAATCACAAGCGTATTCAACTGTCCATGAACGACCTCTGCCACTTCGTTCTAATTAATGGCGACTAGTGATGTCGCTCACAAATGCGAAAACGTTAACTATTCCTGTTATACTGCGATGATCAATGCCATAGTTGTCCACAACCAATACTTTCAAAGTTAGTCCCGTATAAAACATCTGCTAGTTGGGGGTTCCTAGCCATGCACATAGTGTCAGCGATCACGGTTGTTAAAGATGCTTGATAGAAAGGCGCTGGCGTCAATGGTCATCAATGATTACACGAAGAATGACGGAGGTTTGCCGGAAAGATGGAGCTTTCATTTTTGGTCGAAGAACACTTGTTGAAGATTCGAGAAGAAGAAATAACTGGGAACTGAATTCGACAACGCCGCGATACATTGAAACAATGTGATGATCTGTCTAGACCTAATTAAAGTTGTTTTGTAAAGTAATGTCACAAGATACACCCGCTTTCGATTCGCTCTCTAAAAATACATTTTGGGAACGTTTGGTTACATGCTGATCTTATTGTTAGGTTCTCAGATAAAAAGTAAACGATTGGATGGTCACCGATTGTCATGCACGTGTTATGTTTTCGTATAATTGAAATCCCATATATATCCGTATAAATCCCAGAAACAACTTCCCCGTGCGGTAAAGCTACGCACCGGTGCTCCTCTTCGAGGATAAAAACACGGACTCCCACAAGAAAATGCCTTCCAGCATCCGCGGATTTAATTCAGGCACAGAGGAATTAAGCGACCACAAATGCGCTATTTGCTATTTAGAGCGCGGGCTCTTTTCCTGACATTGATATTGATTTTGATTGACAGAAAAAGAGAGAAAATACCAAGAACCTACATCTTAAAACGGTAAACCGTGCCAGCACGCGCTTACACCCTCAACTGATTGGTAGATTTTTAGAAGAAAGACACCTGATTGGATGGTCTATAGTCACGGTTAATTGCATGTACATTTAATAACAAAAACAACATCGTAGCTAAATATTCGAGCTTCGACGTTCGCGTGAACTCAAGCTACGTACACTGCTCCGTTTGGAGTATATATTCATATCAATCGAGAGATTATAATCTCGTGCATCAATTTGAAACCTCTAAAATATGGACTCCAATAGGAAAGAGCTTCGAGCATCTGTGGATTTAGTTCAGCCGCAGAGAAATTAAGCGACGACAAATGCGCTATTTGCTATTTAGTGCCTCGAGAGCCCTTAGTGCAGGCAACTTGTGGACATAGATTCTGTGGAGACTGCATGGTCAGGTACGATTTTAAATGAGCTACTTGTGTCACCAAAAAAATTTTGAAGTTAAGAAGAGTGCGTTGTTTACAACGTTCCGATTCCAATTTTTCTTCATTTTTTTTTTGGACTTTTTTAAATTTGACTTTGCGTTAGTATAGAAAGTCGTGTAATGTTTGAATATTAATTCCTGCAAGCCTATTCGACTGAATCGTGTCAAACTCTTGATTAGTGTGGTGTCGACAAAATTCCAATTCGAACTATCGATCACGTAAGCTTTTTTTTTTGTACTCGTTTTTTCACCGTCGATACTGTATAATTTTGAGTATTTGGCTGAGACTGTTCTCATATAGGTTTTCCATAGTGTTTTGGCTTGAAAATGTGAGGCATGATTTATTACCGTGACGCATGTGTAATATCTCAGTTTGCCGGTTTGAAATTTGTTTGACTTGGTTTGCTGTTTATGGGAGCGCGACACGAAAACACGATCTCAGCATCGATTTGCGCACAGTGCGCTTGTAGCTAGGTAGTCCTGGCTTGTGGTAAATTCTCTTCATCGCGCGATCGCGCTCTTCGTCCTCGGTTTTAAATGTCGCAGACAATCTTTCGTTCCGAACGGGGTAGCAGGTCGACTTCGAATTTAGGCTAAATTTTATTCCTATTGGTCAGACTGTTGATCACACCTCCTAACACACCTCCAGTAAACGCCAATTATATTCGAGCTCTGTGTCCCGCTGTCAATCTGATTCGAGGAACACAAATAAGCAGACGATCAACAGTCAATTACGTACTGGGATTGCAGAGATATATTGTTGTTAATCCTAAACGTTACTGTATTGTGACTTGCTCCGGGAAATGATACTGTGATGCTATATCAAACTTGGAAATATTTTCTTTGGCACCGGAATGAAATAAGGAGATGTTTTAGTTTGTGAATTCAGGATATAAAAAAATCGAAACCAAATCATGTAAAACATAAACTGCAAAAATATATTCCAGCTAAATATGTGTTCATTGATTGCATTATTATTGTAAATCATTGCCGACTCTTCGAGTACTGAATAAGTATGCTTTAAAGCTGTACATGATGATTGACTCATAATTGAACTGTCAAAATATAATATTCGTATGAATCGCTGTGTCAGGGAATTTTGAGTAAAATTTCAGTCCTAAAGTCGCCTATCTAGAGTTTCTGTCGAAGTTGGCAAGTCTAAAGAAAAATCGCCGAATACTACTCTTATCCTGCTAGCTTTCGAGAGTGTTCACAGCAGATTCAATAGCTTCGAATGTACTTAAAAAGATTTGTAGAAGCCGGTGTGATCAATTCTGACCAATTCTGACCAATTTTGATCAATTCTGACCAATTCTGACAATGCTGATCAATTCTGACCAATTCTGGCAATTCTGAACAATTCTGACCAATTATTCTGATAAATTCTGACCAATTCTGACCAATTCTGACCAATTCTGATCAATTCTGACCAAGGTTGACAATTCGGTCCAATTCTAACCAATTCTGACCAATTCTGATCAATTCTGACCAATTCTGACAATTCTGACAATTCTGATCAATCCTGACAATTCTGATGAAATCCAACTGGCAGACAGTCCTGACCGGTCGAAGTGGCAGATGAATTTGCAGAGAACTTCGAATTCGCCTTTCTCCTGTCCTTATGAGAGTTTAAAAATGTTCATGTCAACATAAACTAGTTGAACAATCGAAATTGCTCTTTAAACTTGAATTTAAACTGTACAGATTTGACTCCTATATTCAACTAAAATTAGACTTACGCTTGAAATTTGAGAGGTATCAAAAGTTATTTGGTTACATACCAGTCTCGAGCTTAAAAATGCCAACATCGTTCTTAATATGACCTCTTCACACTGCAGTGAGTTGGTTTACTAGTGCATATAAACGTTTGCATATAGAACAATTCACGAGTTCTCTGCAAAGGGAATCCAGGCAAGGAAATCACTGAATTAGTTTGATCTCTTTAATTCTTCTGAGTGAGCACAAGGAGAAGTAACAAGAACACCATTAATGCTTGACAAAATTCGGAGACATAGAAACAACAAATAGACAATATTAAAAAACAAAACCACGTAAAACTAATACGTATTTTCAAGTCAAACACTGACGAGTCGCAAGCTTGTGGCGAAAGTTGCCTCGAAGGCACATTTTTGTTTCAGCTGTTGCAATGAAAGTTCACCACTTTCGCTTAACTAAACAATGTTCCAAGCGTATCATAAGTCCCATCCACGACTGTTGTATTTGTTGTTTCGTGTTTTGCTAGAATTGATTCAAAACGAGTTGCTTGGCTACAGGTTCTGTGGATACCACCAGAGCCATAACAGCGAACACTGAAGCCACTGCTCTCTGTTTGTCTGTAAATACCAGAAGTTTTCTAGTTGAAGAATTTCCCGAGATCGAGCATACTATAAAATCAACATCATCTTGATGCTTATTGAGAGTCGAAATTATTAAAGACCTTCGACGGGAAGACTTATTGAAGCCTCCAGCGAGTATTTTACGCGAGGGAATAAGAGCCCCATTAGCGCAGGCTGCAGTCAGTTCAAAATGTTAAACAGAGAGAGAGAGAGAGAGAAAAAAAAACGACATGGATTTGAATAATTCTGCTAAAATTTCATGCAACTTGCAGCTTATTACTTCCAAAATCAGTTTGAAATGGTGCATTTCAACTGTTTTGTTTGCAATGAGAATTTATTAGGTGGAAGCGTTGCACAATGAAAGGTATTCATTCCGTTGTTACAGGAGCGCAATTGCTTCTAGCTGCAGATATGCAACATGAAGTTGTTAGAGCACTCAGCTAAAAACATCCTTCTACAAACTTGTCACTAACGTCTCTTAAAAAGTACTATTCTTAAAACATTTAATATCATGTTGTAGTCATTAAAAAGCATGGAAATACATACTTGAATGTTCGTCCTCTTCAGAAGTTCTACCAGAGCATTGTTTGTTGCTGTGAAAACTCCCAAAGTAGAAAAACGAAATATTTCGATGAAGCCTTCGATCGAATCACAAGCGTATTCAACCGTCCATGATCGACCTTTGTCACATCGCTCGTATTAATGGCGACTCGAGATGTCGCTCACAAATGCGAAAACGTTAACTATTCCTTTTATACTGCGACGATCAGTGCCACAGTTGTCCACAACCAACACTTCAAAAGTTAGTCCCGTAGAAAACATCTGCTAGCTGGGCGTTCCTAGCCATGCTCATAATATCAGCGGTCACGGTTGTTAAAGATGCTTGATAGAAAGGCGCTGGCGTCAATGGCCATCAATGATTACACGAAGAATCGCAGAGATTTGCCGGAAAGATGGAGCTTTCATTTTTGGTCAAAGAAGACTTGTTGAAGTTTGGGGAAGAAGAAATAACTGGGAACTGAATTCGACAACGCCGCGATGCATTAAAACAATGTGATGATCTGTCTGGACCTAATTTAAAATTGTTTTGTAAAGTAACGTCACAAAATACACCCGCTTTCGATTCGCTCTCTAAAAATACATTTTGGGAGTGTTTGGTTAGCACGGGCAAGGAACTGCGTCCGGCTGCGAAGCAAAAATCACGTGATACACAAGCGGACAAAAGGCCAAGGAAAAGACGGACGTTTCATTAGGTATATATAACGACGAAAGGTCAAGACGTGGGCGAGATTTGCAGATATTAGGTACACACGCACATGGCGGTTCGGTGGATTATTTCCCTTTTTATTCAAAACCTGTTCTGAAGTATTTACCCCTAAAGCGGAACACTTTTCTCTATCCGTGGATTTTATTCAATTACAATGGAATTTAGTGAAAACAGATGTGTTATTTGCTGTTCGGAGCTTCAAGATGCAATTGTAACCGATTTTCGACATTGTAGAGGCTGTATCATGAGGTGTGTATGTGAGTTAACTGTATAAATTTTCATTAGTTTGCAGTCAGCGAAATTCTGATTCCATTGTATATGATACCGTAAGTGCTCGAGCGTTTTGTTCCTCGAGTTAATATTGCCTTTTTTATTCGATTTCATGTTTTTTTTTTTTTTAAGGCCTCGGTAGACCTCGGTAGCGCTAGAATATTCAATTCTGAAAGCGTCTTCATAATTTTGAAGTTTTGTTGTACCAATTCAGAGTTTTGGAGCGGGGAGAGGTGGTGGGTAGTCACTTGTTAATAAGGCTTAAAAGCTCGGTTAAAGTGTTGTAAAATTCAGCTTATTACCTGGACTCCACAAGCGGAGCTGCGAAAGTTGAGCCAGCTCGAAGGGATCAAGAGAAATGTTCGCGACGCTCAAAACCCGACGGTGTGAAGACTCGCGAGGTAGATAAGGACTAAGAAAGGTTACTAGTGCTGGATACACAACTCTTTTTTTTCGGCGAAAAAAACTTGCAAAAACCTATAAAACCTGATGCTGGGATCCTCATCACATTATGTATATTACACAGGTCTTGCTTTGGCCTGTAATGTTTTGCATTTTGTTTGCAAATTGTCATAAAGCGCGCCTCCGAACGCACCTCCAGTCTAAGCCAATTAAAATTAGGCTTTGTGCCCCGCTGTCAATCGGATTCGATCCGCACGAAAAAGCAGACGATTAATAAGTTTAGGATACGATTGCATGCTGCGGTTAAAAGTTACTAAACTAGCTCTTGCTCCTGGGAAATGAAATTGTTATACTACATCAATCGTGCAATAGTAAGTTGATTATTTAGACTACTCCTAAGCGGACTTGCGTACGTTTTTTGTAAACCTTAATTTTTAAGCTACGAAATATAAACCTAATTTGCCTAAATGTTGGATGTATTGAATTTGATTACGATATTCTAAGCTTTTACGTGAAGGACGTATTCACCTCTTCATGGGCAGGCTGTTTTCAAAATGTAGAAAAATCATGTATCGACAAACCCAAATTTTCTTAATGTTGGATGTATTGGGTATGTAATTCTAAACTTTTACGTGAAGTTACGATTCACTTTTTCATGAGGCAGGCTGTTTTCAAAATGTAAGCAAATCGTGTATCAACAAAGCAAAGAACCAACTCTAGATCTCGGCCCAATTATTCTGTTAAAACACCCTTTGACGTTGCAGCTTGTTGTGAGGCATTTCAATGTAATGATCCTTACGCCAAAATGTTATTAAGGCGTCACGCACTGTGATGCCTTCATTCTGACCTTGTAGGAAAGAAATTTGCTGAGTCTTTAGCTGAAGATTTGTAACATAGAGTTGTGGGAGCATGCACGGTGTGTTTGATGGATGGTTTTGCAAAACACGATTGCTAACAAGTGCAGTATTGGCCGCAAAGTGCTGACTTCCACTACTATGAAATCATCAAACTAAATTTAAATGGCGATCGTCGCTAGAGTGATCAAGCCAAAAATAACTTGTATACAAACTCATAGCTGAGAATTCTTTTCAAAAGAACAACTTTAGAGACCATAAAGACTTTCAATATCATGGCATAATCATTAGAGATATTGAATACATACTTGAAACTTTGTCCTCTTCAGCAGTTCGTCCAGAGCACAGTTTGTTGCTGTACAAACTGAACTCCCAAAGTTGAAAAGCGACATGTTTTGATGAAGCCTTCCAACGAATACAACTAACCACCGTCGACCATTGCCAATTCGCTCGTGCTAATGGCGGCTCGTGATGTGATGTGACGATCAGTGCGAAAATTGTCTACAACCAACACTTAACTACCGTATAAAACAAATGGCAGCCCGAAGCACAAGCCGTGCAGATATTACCAGCAATCGAGGCTGTAAGAAGGCGCTGGCATCAATGTGTAGTCACGAATAATTCCACGAAGAATCACAGACTTTTGCTGGATAAAATCAGCTTTCATCTGTTGTCGAAAAACACTCTTCGTGTTGAAGATTTCAGTCCAAAAGCAAAAATAACTCCCCAATTTGGTGATCTGTCTAGACGTAATTAAAATTGTTTTGTCCAGTAGAAACATCCGCTTTCGATTCGAATGCGCAAGTTATAATGAATTTCTGGGAAAATGATTAGTTCTGGGAAAATGATTAGTTCTGAGAAAATGATTAGTTCTGGGAATCCAAAAGTCTGGTTGCCATGTTTATGTACATGGTTATGCATGAGCTCAGTAGTTGGCAACACATGATTTAGGATTCAGTTTTACCTTGCTGAACTGATTGGTAGATTCTCAGAAAAAGAGGTCTGATTGGATGGTTTAATTGTCACGAATGATTTCCTGTAAATTTAATAACCAAAGCAACACATGATCGAAGTTAAATTTTCGAGGCGCGACATTCGCGTGAACTTAAGCTACGTACAGTGCTTAGCTTGGAGGATCTTCAATTTAAGACCTCTAAAATATGGACTACAAAAGGAACGGAGGTTCAAGCATCTGTGGATTTAATTCAGTCGCAGAGGAATTAAGCGACAACAAATGCGCTATTTGCTCTTTAGCGATTCGAGAGCCCGTACTGCAGACAACTTGTGGACGTAGATTGTGTAGAGCGTGTATGATGAGGTACGATTTTGAATGAACTAACTGTATCAGAATTTAAAGTTACAAACAGTGTGTTGTTTACGAAATTCCGATTCCATTTTTTCTTCATTTTCTTTCTTGACTTGTTTTAAATATGATTTTACGTTATAGTATAGAAAGTCGTGTAGAGTTTGAATATTCATTTCTCAGAACCGAGTCAAACTTAAGCGTTTGGTGTCGACAAAATTCCAATCTTGGACTATCGATCACGAAAGACATCTGTTTCTTACTCGTTTTTCACCGTCGACGCTACTGTATAATTTTGAGTACTGCTCTCATATAGGTTTTCGCAAGTGTTTTGGCTTGAAAACGTGCGACATGATTTTTAACCGTGATGCATATGATCTGTAACATCTTAGTTTAGTGTGACTTTGCTGTCTATGGGAGCGCGTCACGAGAACACGATCTCAGCATCGATTTCAGCAGTCCTTTGCGGTTGTAGGTATTCCTGGTTTGTGGTACTCTTCATATTTTCCCAGTTACGGATATAAACATGTAAAGTACACGGCTGCTCTTTTTACAAAGATACTCTTTGAACGGTTCGAAGGGATTGATATGATGAACCACAAGCGCTGAAAAAGTAAAATTCCACATGGATGAAGCCAAGTTTACCCTCTGTGGAACCTCTTGTTCCTGTGTCAAACGAGCTCTACTTGGCTATGCAGTGGCCCTCGAAGGGTCAATCGGCTGATAGTTTTGCTAGGAAAATTTGCTTCTCGACAGAAAGGTTTCGATCAAATTATCTTTTTTGGCCGACAAAAAGTACCAAATAACGATTTCCAATGCGCTAAAACCACAAGAAGCAAATGGGTTAGAATATCTGACGAAAATTCTGCGTCTTTTTTCATCTTTGGGCGACGGTTTTGAATTTCGTCCAGTTCTGAGATTTTTAGTCCATTTCTGACAAATTTTCTTACGGGGAATCCCCTATTTTATTTACCTCGCGCGATGATTGGATAAAAAGTCAAGCCATTAATTAAGCCCATCGATTTTTTTACTGATTTTGAGTATTTGGTTTAGACTTCTCTTATCAACATTGTTTTGGCATGTTATCAGTAGATGATTACGGGCTTAAGCTAAAACCGTGTAATATGCATGTACAAGCAATGAATAGAAGATCCAGACATCAAGTTTTATAGGTTTTCGCAAAATCTCTTTCCGTTTAAAATTTATGTGACTTGGTTTGCTGTTTATACTGACCAGCGCGATAAGGCTCGTCATCTTAGTACCGACTCATGTCAGTACCAGCCTCTCGCTCTTCGTACTCGGGTTTTCGCGGACATTCCTAGCTAGCTCAACGAGAGCTCAGCTTTCGCAACACTGCTATATAAACACACATATTGTTGGCTTGATAGCTCAGTTGGTGCAGCACTGCACAGGAATCGCAGAGGTCATGGGTTCGATCCCGTTCAAGGCCTGAATTTTTTTTCAGGCAACTGCTTAAGTTGTGTTTATAACTGCTATGATCAATCATGGCTACACATATTTCTGTTTTGTTTAAATTGTTATACACCCCCGCCTCCGAACACAATTCGAAAACTCAGGCTCTGTGCCCCGCTGATAATCTGTTTCGATCCACACGAATAAGCAGACGATACTGAGACATTCTGAGTCTAATCGTTACTGAGATATGATACTTCCGATACCAAATCAATCTTGAAAAGATTCTATTTGGCACTGGCATGTTCAATCTTTTAAGTTCATTGAGTGAAGACTACGATGAAGAAAGGTACGTTCGATTTCGGTGTCAACACAATGCAATAATAACAAATTATTTCACTTCAGAGGTTACTGACCAATTTCTGAATTCAGCGCTCTCTAAAAGTAGACTTTAAATTAATAAGTAAATTTGTTTTCCTCACAAATTCAGGAAATCTAAAACTTGTGTAAAACCAGAAAGTTCAAAATTACCTATTCCAGTTGAATTTGTTCACTGCTTATTATCGTAAATCACTGATTTACCGGTCCCCAGGCTCTTGGAGCACTGAATTAGTTTGCTCTGAAGCCGTGGTCATGATGATCGACACAGAATTGAAATTTCAGAGTGGGTTTTCATGTTTACATAAGCTGGTATGTGTCAGTGTCGAGCTGGCAAAGACTCAACCAAATACGGTGATCTCAGAGAGTGGCTTGTTTGATACATGCTAGATTCAGTACAAAGATCTAACCAGTTTGAGTATGTATTAACGAGTCATTAACTTGGCCATCGGCTCCTGCTTTTGTTAATGTTGAATTATTCAGTTTGAATATAACAGCCGGTACACACACTTTTAATGAGACCAAATAGCAACGAAACATTTTCTGAAAATGGTTTAGTTATAGACATGAGGGTCATGTAGCGTAGAGCTATTTGAACACGCCATAGAACAAACCGCCGAGAATCTCGTGAAAGTCAGTGTTCCGCCATCTATTTATACTACCAAAGCTAATCCATGAAGCAACACTTTCCCCCGCGATCAAACCAACTGACACGCAAGGTACGAACAAACTCAATTACCGAAGCATTCCATCAGATCAATTACCAAGACATCTAAACAGATCTTAGACTTTTAATTAATATCGTGCAAAAATACAAATAAGTGACAAATGTACATACTTGAAAATTGGTCCACTTCGAAGTTTTCCTCAGTAACAGGCCAGATAAATCACAATCCGTTGGTACAAGAAGCTAGAAGACGGGCTATCGGGGAAATCAAGCGAGGCCGAGATCGCGTCCAGAAAGCCTTTGAATACAGTCGACTCTTATTAAAAGCTACCACCCTCGCCACACTGCTCGTGACGGCAGTAGAGTTAACGTTAGTGATGTCGCAGACAAGTACGAAAGCTAACTTGATGAGACATTATCAGATTCCGAGCTGCAATCATCCTCGATCCACCTTGAACGTAAAACTCAAACTCGTCACTAGTTGTAACTCTGTAAACAATCACGGATGCGTGGGCGGCGACGTCTGTCTGTCCTTTACTCCACAGTTATTCAACGTTCGAGTTAAATTCAATGCGCTCTGAGTTTAAAAAACACAGCAGTACTTGAAGAATGACTAAGTTACTGCAAAACCTTGAAAGTCTGAAATGTATGTCAGACGTGTTAGGAGAGGTGCGTGGGCGTGCGGAGAAGGACGACTGTGTCTGAAAGTCTGAATTCGGTGTTGTGTAATGCCACCCAGTGACGTCGCACATCAATGGACAATTGTGAACCATTTACATACGAGTGCGTGACGTAAGCATTGCAGCGCTAATTGGGGCACTGTAAATGAAGAAACAAATTTTGTAAATAGAACTGAAAGTTGTTAGACTTCTGATCGACTTCTACTGCGCATTTTGGAAATTTGGGCGTGAAGACGTCATCGATCTACGTGTCGATCTACTTACAGACTATCTCACAAAGGTATTTCTGCTTTAACCTATCACAAACGGATATTGCGGAGCCGTAAACAAGCCTCTGACAACTCATAACTAAACTGTTCTGAATTTTCTAGAATGTCACGCCAAGGCGTATCGATAAACAGACTGCCTAACGTCTCAAAGCCGGTAACTTCCGCTTTTAGCCCATTACAAAAGGATATCGCGGAGCTGTAAACAAGCCTTTGTGACAACTCAGTCTATATTTATCGCTGGTTTGAATTTCTAGAACGCCACGTTATGATGTATAGATCTACCGGACTGCCTCAAAAACAAGCCTATGTTACAACTCGGTCTATTTATAACTGTACGTCACACTAAGTTCAGGAAGTTTTTGAATATTATTTAAGGAACCGCACTCGCGGTTCGTACACAGATTACTTGAGGTAGTCGATCGACGTAAGATTAGACCGAAAACTGGCTTATAAATACTCAACCGGTCACAGATCGAACAGATCTGGGGGATAAAATCTTGAAAGGGAACCGGTCCACTTTTGCTTTGGAACTTCGATCCCCGGTACAGACCTGCTGTGGCCTCAGATGTCCATGCAAAACCTTCTTTCAGATGCGGAAAATAAGGTGCGAGAGGAACTCAGTTTAAGGCCTTGTTAGAGAAAAAAATCGATCGCGTGTAGCGAGGACCTTGAGTGTATAATATGCTAGTGTACAGAAAATCAATATTTGTGGTTAATAAGGATATTAGTCTGCATACGAGCCAAGTGGCTCATCAGGCCGGAGCTTATCCCGGTTTCTACAGCGTGAAGCGATTAGGAGTATCTCTATTCCCCTCCTGGATAGGATGCTAGTCCATCGCAGGGCTACACCCAGCATTAAATTCGCCGGTACTCATTTATATACCTGGGTGGAGAGGCACTGTGAGATTCAGGTGTCTTGCCCAAGAACACAACACAATGTCGCCTGCCAGGGTTCGAACCCGTTACGCCCGATCCGGAGACGAACGCGCTAACTATGAGGCCAACGCACCTCCCATTGGGATATTGAAAGTGGTTTTATTACCTTCCAAAATGATATTTGATACTGAATAACTTTAATATGTTTACCTTGGTGACAGTAGTATAATTTCTTAACTTTTTTTGAAGGAGGAATGACTCAAGATGCCCTATTGATGACCAGCCGTTAATAGAGGCAGAGGTGTGTAAAAAAAGCCTTCATTATATGTCGACTACTGCCGTGCGGTTAGTTATGCGAACTTTAATCAATGACAATCGTGCCTAAAATGGTTGTGTGCTTAGAGAACTGAACACTAATAGTATACAATAAATAGCTAATACTGCAAGTCAGTACACAAAAAAATAAACAAAAATATTGCGTTCTTGACGGGTGACGGTTAATTCTTTTTATGGTAAATTTGCTTTCTGCAACTCACCAAGTCTGGCAATGTTTGTAGTGCTGAACAAACCAACCGTAACTGGACTAAAAAATTGTGGTGTATGATTTTAGACCTGCATAAAGTTCTACTTCTTATTATCACGTGATACCAGTCAGTGTTTGTTGTTTTATGTAACTTTAAACATTCTTCTTCAGCAAGCAATTGGTGATCAACATAGTGACGCAGGTCTCCCCACTCAAGAGTCCCATGACACAGTTCAAACTCAACAGCTAGAAATCCTAGTACAAGAACAGCACGCATACTTCCAGCTGGGGGTTTGTGGTGCCGGGACAAGTGGAAGTTCTCACCATGTCGAGGAAGAAGGAGCTGGAAGGCTCTACCATCGGTGTGGACACCACCAGCTACCCTGCCAGCGTGCAGAGGATAACCAGGCAAGTGGATTGAGTCGGCGTTTTTCAGGAATTCGTCAAGCTGGTGGCCAGAGGGCAAGACCACAAGGTGGTCAGTTCCACAATAGATTGAATGCCCCTGTTGAAGAGGAGGAACCAAACCACGGATATCATTGTGGATATGGTCTGCAAGGTAGAGTGACTTCCACTCAGCAGAAGGAACAAATCACTGAGAATTGCTGCGGCACACAAGAACTGCAGCAGTTATCAAATGAAACCCTTCGCAGGCGAGTAGTAATGTCGGAAATTGTACAATTGGCCTTATTTTTGCCGGTAATCGTTTGTTTAAGATTTAAGGACTTACTTTGATCGTTGTTCTGGGCTCTAAGTTTTGAGAAACGCTGCATGCTTTGTATGTTCCTTACGGCTAACAGTAGATGCGTCTTTCAAAGTAGCCGTTTTCTGGTCGATACGAAACCATTTCCATTCGGAAATATGCTTTCGTGCAAGAAACAGCTAGGGAGCAATTGATAGAAATTTTAGAAGATAAGTGTTAGTAGAGCTTTCATTTTTTGTCGAAAATCACCCTTCATGTTGAAGATTTTCAGAAGAACGAATAACTAGAAACTGAATACGACATTGCCGCACTGCTTCGAAACAATCCGATATCTGTACCTAATATCATAATTGTTTCCGCTTTCGATGAAGCCATCATTGACTGATCTGTTCAATCTGGTTACCATGGTTACGCTGACATTTCATTGAGTGAAAGAACTTGTTCCGCTGCAAACCACGAAAGCAACAACAACAACAACAACAACAACAACAACAAACCTTTATTAACGTGTCTGGGGTATTTAGCATTGCTGCTAATTGGGGAGACACACAAAAAAGAATTATGAATGTAAAAATGAATAAGTATATATTAAAAAAGTTAATAAGTAAATATTAAAATATTAATAAGTAAATATGAAAGTCAGGTCAGGATAAACATAAGGAACAGTTTTCACAATTATCCCCAAGTAAAGATGCTATGTCTCTTCTTCTTATAGTTGATATGAAGGAATGTAAGGTATCACTGTTCTTTTCATCTCTTGAAAGTCTTGACCACAAGTATGGACCCATGTATCTTATAGAGTGTTTCCCGTATCTTACAGTCCGAAATCTTGGTATCTTAAAATAATTTTCGTTCCGAAGTTGGTATGTCGTTCTATTTTCTTCAAACATATTCTGTATGCAGATTGGTATCAGCTTATGTTTAACTTTGTACATTAGTATTGCCAAATCTTGTAACCTTAGGTTGTATAGAGTCGTTAGTCCAGCTTTCTTAAGTAGTTCATCGTATGTAGTAGATTTGTCCTTGAAAACAATGCGAAGAACACGCTCTTGAATCCTTTCAAGTTTCCTTCTATCCGATTTTGTACAAATCGCACCATTGTTTTATGCTCGATTACACCCACGCGTTGGATTTGAATAAAACCCCAGATTTGAATAAAACCCCAGCAAGCAATTTCACTGGCAAAAATAATACAAAGAGCACATGCAATTACAAAAGTCAAGATAACAAAAATAATTTTAGACAATGTCAGGAATGTCTTCAATGTAACCGTCAATTTTTTACTTTTTTGAAGGAATGGCCCAGGCGGATGCCCTGTTGATAATGAACCTCCATTAGAGTCAGTGGTAAATATGGTATTCTTTCCCAGATAGTACTTAAGCCTATACCTCTTTGCGTATTGTCCGTATTGGTAAACAATGCATTTCCTCTGAGTAAATATGGTTACAACTAAATTGTGAAGCAGTCTGTTTCTGGCTCAGTGGAAGTGCGTAATATATATAACGACTGTGCAATAATTATTAATAGAGGGAAGCAGACGCCGAAAGTTACCTCGATCGTAATCGTTTGTGCACGGATTATTTGTTCCTATAGCTACGAAAGAGAACGATTCCTTTGATTGTTCCGCTAAAGCTTGCTAACGTCAGAGGCTATTTCATCTGGGAAAGACACCATTGCTTTATGCTCGATTACACCCACGCGCTGGATTTGAATAAAACCCCAGCTTCGAAAATAAGGATATGACATTTGAATTTGCCTTTGCATGTGACACAAACGCCCGCGACAAGCGAAATTTTCTCTCTGGAGCAGCGAAAATGCCATTCCCTAATCATTTAGATGAATCAGTCAGCGACTCCATCGTAAGTTCAGAATCTTAATTTCATTTTCAGTCATCTTCTCTCTATGCTTTACCGGACGGCGCTTCTGTGATTTTGCTTTTCCGTATCGGCTAAATATTGGTTTTTAGAGGAGTTTAAACTTAATGTGTTATTTTATAGCTAAGGGAAAGCAGATTTTTCAAAACAAAATTATTTTGACATGGTTTAGTGATGGTAGTTCAATATTCAATTTTTAAAGCTATCTTCGCTGTTCTCGACATTTTCGCCGTGGGTGTGAAGCCGCTTCTGCTTCTGTCCTATTTGTAGTCCTTCGTAGTATTTGGTTATGTTGTCCGCAATCTGCACAGCAGTACTAAATGCATGAAGTCATTTGCTTGTATTCTGTTTATTCTAGCCCAGCAATGGTGGTCAGGGCTGCGTTCCGAGCGGCGACACTCCTCCAGTTGAGCCACCTGCCGAGCAGGGGGTCTCTGAACAAGGACAACAGCCAGGTTATCAGCGGGAACGTGACGAACATGGCGTTGGACCAACCCCTCCTGACAAGGTGACGGAGCAATCCCGAGAGCGGAATCCGACCAACCAGCAGGGCGATGATGGTCAGGTTGATGGACTGACCTACCTCAGGGCAACTGGTGGACAAGCCAGTGTAGTTACTGCATCTTGCCCCATTCCAGAAACGGAAGAGATCGCAGGGCATTTGCTGAATGCGCGTGAGAGGCAGCCAGTTTACCGGCAGAGCGATGTCGGAGGAAGCAGTGGTGTGAACCAATCTATGTTAAATGGTGGAGGGGTCACATCCAGAGAAGAATCCTCCATCCAAGAACCGGCTGCATGTCAGCTGGTGAATGGACAACAACAGCAGCCCAGTTACCAGCAGAGTGCACAGGCTAATGCACTGAGCCACCCCACTCAGGAGATGGGCCTGGATACACGCCAGAGCCAAGATAGACAGGAAGTGCCTTGCCCTATTCAGGAGACCGCACCTTTTGCAGAGCGGACGCCAGATGAACACGAAGACCTGCCTCCATGTCACCAGCAGCTAAATGGTGTAGACATAAATGCAGTGAGTTCCACTGGTCAGAGGGAACAGGCTGTGGAGCATACCTGTAGTCGCCAGGAACTACAACTATGGAGACAGGAATCTGACAGGCAAGCTGATGTTACGTCTACTACATTCCTATTGGAAATAAAATACAGGGTCATTTATGTTATGTCCTGTGACTGGAGGCAACAATCACTATTTTTCTAACTAGCTACTTTATATCGAATACTACATTGTGTCGAATAAACAGTAAACTATGACTAAAAAAGTGATACCGGTAGCTTTAATCAACAACATTGACACCGTTATATGATGATAAGGCAAACTGTGTAATGTAAATAATAGCATTAAATTGTATTTTATTCTCAGGCGTAAGCCACAAAAGGCCACAAGAAACAAGATGAATCCAAGGGAAACATGTGTTATTTTTGAAATACCAGAGGTTCAGCAGCGACGGCAACTGGATGTCAATGAAGAGGCCATAGCTTTCTTCAGTCCCGCAATTAATAAGCATAAGTATGAATACAAGTTTGGAATAAGAGTTTATCTCAGTGGAGTGGATAATGGAAGAGGCAGATATGTGGCCATCTTTGTCCACATGATGGAAGGTGAACATGATGATCTTTTACAATGGCCTTTCACTGGAACAATCACGTTATCGATCTTGGATCGGAGTGGTGTCAAAAACGATATCAGTCAGCTCGTGCAAGCCACACAAAATGTATCTGCATTTCAGAGGCCCAGGGAAGCCATTTGCCGTGAAGGATGTGGTTTTGTAAAGTTCGCTCCGATTGAGCAGGTCTTTGGTCCTCATTACGTAAAGAACGACAAATTGTTTCTGAAAATTGAATTTTCCGACTAACTGACGATAAGTTGCTGTTGCTATTGTTATTTTTGAATTTTTTTGTCGGTTAACTCATTTGTAAGGAGACGTTCACAAGCATAATACTGATTTGTTGATGCTGGCTAACATTTTTCACGATTGCTCTCTGCTGGCAAAACTGTTGAATATGCGTAGTTAATGGTTAGCTTAAAGCGATATATAATCACCGTCGACCGACCGAAATATTACATTGTGCTCGGAGCATTGTGTTTCGGCGGCTTTGCCTTCCTCAGCTGTGTTTGTCACTGATTCAGAATAGTCACGAGTATAAACACCTTATTCGACCGTTTATTCAGATAATACGCGTCCCAGGGCCTGGAAAAACGAGGAAAATCAATAAAAAATCTTGTTTTTGAGTTTCCAAATGGGGCACAGGAGCTCTCACAGTCGACCGCGTTGGATATGAGATGAGATAGCCAACGAGGCGCCTAGCGCCGAGTTGGATATAGTTATCTGATACCCAGCAAGCGCGAGTGGAATAATTATTTTATTAAAAAAAGAGAAAAATAAAATAAAATAACAGGGAAAACGCCCCCCAAAATTAAGCTTACACAACCAAATTTTAGATTATGGTATAATCGCTCATATGCCATGATGGCTAAGCGATAGCCAATGAAAATTCTGGATTTGCACAATCCAATGATCCAGTTTTGTATTTGTATATTTTCTTCGACTTGCTACCTGTATTTTATGCGAAAGAGTAGTTTTTGAAAAAAATGTTGATTGTAATAGATTTTGCATGGAGCTTTTAAATGTAGCATTTGTTACATGGTTGTTCACTGATATAACTTTTAGCCCTTTGTAACTATGCTATTTGACGAGAGACGTTAATCTGTAGATAGTGTAATTTTTAGTGTCATTTGTATCACTTGAAATGGTTTGATTCAAACTTTTCAGTACAACGTTTAAACTTATTAAAAAAAATTGGTGTGACTTGTATTCTTTGAATCATTAATTCGGAAAGAGAGAATCATTCCAATCAACAAAAGAAATTTAGAAACTAAGAAAAGAAACCTGTTTATACTTTCCAACTTCACTAAAAGATGTGCGAAACGGATACATACCGGTTAGTTATAGTTCTCTGGCATTCTTCGCACCACGCACACCCGTAAAACACAGGTTAGTCTGGTTTTCAAAACGACAAATGTTGGATAACGAATCTCTTATTGGACGGTATGAGTCTAGTATCGACGTACATTTTAACTACTCATCTGTTTGTTTCTTTGTTTGTTGTTGTTTTTACAAACAAGCAGCTATAGGAAGCCCTAATTAACCTAAATATCCACAAATAGTAATACCACACACTCAAATCTCTACAAACAACGTAATATATACTACGCTTCGCTTCTGGTGTGTTTGTCCCTCTAGCCTGCCTCTGGCGGTGAGAGATTGTGACTTCTCAATTTGTTTACCTCGTTTGTTTACTCACTACGACAGTCATTCTTTAATCACTTGTGACCAATTACAGCGTAAGTAATAGTTACAAGTTTTCCCGGTTGCTAGCGAGAAGGTAGCACGAGTAGCGCATAGTAACATGTACAGGTGTTAGGCGTAGGAATATACCCGTAAGCAAGTCACGATTGGTTTTAGTCATCATTAATACAGCTGTGATCTTT
>NC_138155.1:26246379-26383879 GCF_964199315.1 Orbicella franksi | reverse complement strand
CGTTACTGAACTCTCTCTGTGTGTCTGTTTCGTGGTAAATGAGGGTTTGATCGTAAATTAATCTTGGAATTATTTTCTTTGACACCGGAATGCTCTACGGCTTTGAGTTCTTTCAAGAGTAGTATGAACAGACGTACTCTTTGGGCTTTTACCTAGATAGCTACGATTCCAGTATTACTACAATGCCTATAGTTAAAAAAAAAATCACTTCAATAATGCAGATGTTACTGACCAGTTCTGAATTCAGTGCACACTAAAAGTTGACTTCAAATTAGAAGATGTAAATTAGGGTTCCTTTCGGATTCAGGGAATCTAAAACTCGAACTAAGATCCTGTAAACTAAACTGACTAGAATGTTGGAAAATTTATGTTCTTCGTGAAGCGAACTCGATGACAAACATAAAGAAAATACTTTTTTTTTTGATACTTAGAGAGCAATTAGACTAAAAGTTGTGACTAAACTTGGCAAGATCGTAAGACATAGACTACCACTAATTATTGACTGATCTTTATTCCGTTGATTATTTAGATTACTCCTAAGCGGACTTGCGTTGTACGTTCAGATTTGACACCTTAATTTTCATGTTACGAAACAAACCCAAATTTTCTTAATGTTGGGTACAAACTGAATATGTAATTTGTTTACAACATTCTAAGCTTTTACGTGAAGGAATAATTCACCTCTTTATGGGGCAGGCTGTTTTCAGAATGCAAGCAAATCGTGCATTGACAAAGTAAAGAACCAACCTTCCGCTGAATAACTATTCTGTAAAAACACCCTGCAACGTTGCAGCTTATTATGAAGCATCTCAACAATTATCTTTACGCCGACATTTTATTAAGGCGTCAAACACAGTGATGTCTTCGTTCTGACCTTGTAGGAAGGAAATTTGCTGAATCTCTAGCTGAAGATTTGTAATATAGAGTTGTAGGATTCCTAGCAAGGAAGTATTGGCCGCCAAGTGCTGCCCGCCATTACTATGAAATCATTAAACTAAATTTAAATGGTGATCGTCGCTAGAGTGCTCAAGCCAAAAATAACTCGTATACAAACTGATAGCTGGGCCAGTTCTTTTCAAAGGAACAACTTTATATACCATAAAGACTCAATATCATGGCATAATCAGTAGAAATATTGCATACATACTTGAAACTTTGTTCACTTCAGCAGTTCTTCCATAGCCAAAGTAGAAAAACGAAATGTTTTGATAAAGTCTTCCATCGAATACAGCTATAAACCACCGTGGACCTTGGCCACTTTGCTCGTGTTAATGGCGGCTCGTGGTGTCGCTGACAAATGGAAAACCGTTCACTATTCCCCAGTTTGTTACTGCGACAATCAGTGCGAAAATTGTTTACAACCAACACTTCAGAAGGTAGTCGTATAAAACAACTTGCAGCCCGAAGCTCAAGTTATGCACAAATTACCAGCTGTCGAGGCAGTAAGAAGGCGCTGGTAGCAATACAAGGTCCCTAATAATTCCACGAAGAATCACAGACTTCTGCTGGATTAAAGTCAACTTTCATCTGTTGTCGAAAAACACTCCTCATGTTGAAGATTTCCAAAAGAACAAATAACTGGAAAGTAAATGCGACAATGATCTGTCTAGGCCTATTTAAAATTGTTTTGTCAAGCAACTCCATAAACTACGTCACCGATTCGATTCGATTCGCTGCCACCTTTCATCAATTGTCAATCGACTTGCACACGTGCTTTGCCGCGTGTGAACGTTTGAGACACTGGTCCGTATTCCAAAAGATTTTATTGAAGAAATTGGAATCGCTGCGACGCGTATCGTATGTAAATTCTCGTGAAGAGAGGCTTGATTGGATGGTTACCATGACCGATGGTCACGTGAGCTGACAATTAATAGCAAAACTTTCACGGAATTTCCACTTATAAGACGTGTGAACGTTTGAGACACTGGTCCTTATTCCAAAGGATTTTATTGAAGAAATTGGAATCGCTGCGACGCGTATCGTATGTAAATTCTCGTGAAGAGAGGCTTGATTGGATGGTTACCATGACCGATGGTCACGTGAGCTGACAATTAATAGCAAAACTTTCACGGAATTTCCACTTATAAGACGTGTGAACGTTTGAGACACTGGTCCTTATTCCAAAAGATTTTATTGAAGAAATTGGAATCGCTGCGACGCGTATCGTATGTAAATTCTCGTGAAGAGAGGCTTGATTGGATGGTTACCATGACCGATGGTCACGTGAGCTGACAATTAATAGCAAAACTTTCACGGAATTTCCACTTATAAGACGTGTGAACGTTTGAGACACTGGTCCTTATTCCAAAAGATTTTATTGAAGAAATTGGAATCGCTGCGACGCGTATCGTATGTAAATTCTCGTGAAGAGAGGCTTGATTGGATGGTTACCATGACCGATGGTCACGTGAGCTGACAATTAATAGCAAAACTTTCACGGAATTTCCACTTATAAGACGCCGGCCTCGTTGAGTGAACTAGCACTACGTACGCTGCTCCGTTTGGAGGACATATTCCCTTTAATTTTAAACCTCCGATATGGACTCCTACAGGAACGGAGCTTCAAGCATCCGCGGATTAAATTCAGCCGCAGAGGAATTAAGCGACGACAAATGCGCTATTTGCTATTTAGAGCTTCGAGAGCCCTTAGTGCAGTCAACTTGTGGACATAGATTCTGTAGAGACTGTATGATGAGGTACGATTTTGAATGAGTTTAGAATAGTGTGTTATTTACGAAGTTCCGATTCCATTTTGACTTCATTTTCTTTCTTGACTTGTTTTAAATTCGATTTTACGTTAGTATAGAAAGTCATGTAGAGTTTGAATATTCATTTTTCAAAACCAAGGCAAACTTTTGATTAATTTGGTGTCGACAAAGTTCCAATTTCGAACTACCGATCACTTAAGCCATCTTTTTCTTACTCGTTTTTTCACCACGAAGTTCCCGGTGTTGTGGTCTGGTCTTTGCTCATTGTGCTGCTGAAATGCTCGGAGACATTAGTTGATAAAGCTACTCTACAATCCGAGGGTAAATAAAGTATGCTACTACTACTACTACTACGACGACGACGACGACGACGACGGCGACTGCTGCGACTGCTGCGACTGCTGCGACTGCTGCGACTGCTGCGACTGCTACTGCTACTGCTACTGCTACTGCTACTGCTACTGCTACTGCTACTGCTACTGCTACCGTCGTTACTGCATAATTTTGAGCATTTAGCAGAGACTGCTGTCATATAGGTTTTCGCAAGTGTTTTGGCTTGAAAACATGTGACATGTTTTTAACCTTGACGCATGTCTGTAATATCTCAGTTTGCCGTTTTGATATTTGCTGTTTATGGGAACGCGACACGACGACACGATTTCAGCATCGATTTCGGCACTTTGCTGTTGTAGCATTTATCCGTAGTCCTGCCTTGTGGTCCTCTTCCTCGCGCGATCGCGCTCTCCGTACTCGAGTTTCAAATGTCGTGGACATTTCTATACTTGCAAGTCTAAGTACGCAAAAATATTTTAATTTTTGTCCGCCATTTTTTCCTATTCGTCAAACTATTGATACACTTCCTAACACACGTCCAGCAGAAAAAACCAGTTAAGTCCAATTATGTCCCGCTGTAATCTGATTCGATCCGTGCGAATAGCGCGTAGCGTTATTCGCCGTGGCTAAATGACCGGCAGCCGATCAAGGTTTTCAAATCACTAAATGGCCGGCAGTCTGATATTTGTCTCAAATTTTAAGGAATCGAAAGAACCCATCCAATTCAAACTATCATATGTCGATTAAGAACTGCCAAGCGATCCAGAAGAGCTGTATAGATCGCAAGACTAACGCTTGGTTTATGCTGGTTTGTGACTGCCGGTCACGGTTTTCAAATCACTAAATGACAGGCAGTCTGATATTTTTCTCAAATTTAAGGTATCGGAGGAACCCATCCAATTCAAACAATCATATGTCGATTAAGAACAAGAATCTGCAAGATCGCTTTGCAGTTCTTATTCGAAATATAATTGTTTGGATATGATCGGTTCGCTCGATTCCCTAAACTAGGACTGCCGGTCATTTAGTGATTTGAAAACCGTGATCGGCAGTCGACCCAAAAAAATCCTGTGTCACAAACGATGGTCTCGCTCTCTGAGCCTAGCGTAAACCAAGCGTTAGACTTGCGATCTATACAGCTCTTCTGGATCGCTTGGCAGTTCTTAATCGACATATGATAGTTTGAATTGGATGGGTTCCTTCGATTCCTTAAAATCTGAGAAAAATATCACACTGCCGGTCATTTAGTGATGTGAAAACCTTGACCGGCTGCCGGTCATTTCGGCCAGCAAATTACATACTGGACATCTTGATGTAAATTCTAAACGTTACTGAATTGTGACTCTTGCCCGTGAGAAATGAAACTGTGATACTAAATCAAACTTGGAAATATTTTCTTTGGCACCGGAATGCTCCTTTAAATTCTGTAAAGAATATGATGCCACTTCAAATTTAACTGACCAGTTTTGAATTCTGTACACTCTACTAGTAAACTTCAAATAAGGAGATGTTTTGGTTTGCGAATTCAGGATATCAAAAAATCGAAACAAAATCATGTAAAACATATTAAATTTCAAAAATATATATTCCAGCTAAATATATGTTCACTGATTGCATTATTATTGCAAATCATTGCCGACTCTTAGAGTACTGAATAAGGGCCCGGGCGCACTGGGCATATTTTTGTTTATTTTGCGAAAAAATCTGTCATCAATTCCCTGAGACAAGTGCGTCCGGTGATTTTTAGATCTACCAAATTTTGTCAAGGCTTACCAAACTTCAGAGACGCCGTCGTCCTGCCTCGGAGCAGGACAAATTTTTGTCAGGCGTAAAATTTGACAGATTTGTCAATTTACAAGCCATGATTTGAAGGAAAATGTCAATCAAGAAAATTTGATCTCTATTTTTAGTCGGAGTATTTCAGTCCGAAGCCCGTCAAAATTAAATTTATATTTGCGCGGCAATCGACGATAAACATGTAAGATTCGTACCTCGGTATGCTCCATGACGATCCGTTCGCACAGTACAACTATCATGGTTCCCAAGTCTACGTTAACGTTCCAGCTGCATCTCCAGGACCAAGCTCTGCTCAATTTGTACATCCGTATGTCCACCCGAGTCAGCCGAGTACAAGTACAAGTGCAAGTTTCACGACTACATGTAATCAAATTGAAAGCGCGCAAGCGATGGTGTTAATTTCCATGTGATTGACACTTGTGGTTAACAAATATTTTGCTGTGATTCAGTGCGCCCACGCTTGACAAATTAAAAATTTGGCAGAGACAAATTTTGTCGAGATTTTTGGAAGGGCCAAACAAATTTTGTCAACTCAGTGCGTCCGGACCCTAAGTATGCTTTAAAGCTGAACTTGATGATTGACACATAATTGAACTGTCAAAATATAATATTCGTATGAATCGCTACGTCAGACGGAATTTTGAGTAAAATTTCAGTCCTAAAGTCGTCTATCTAAGGTTTCTGTTGAAGTTGGCATTTCAAGAATAAAGAAGCATCGCCGAATACTACTCTTGACTCTTGCTCGTGGGAAATGATACTGTGATATCAAACTTGGAAATATTTTCTTTGGCACCGGAATGTTCTATCTTTTAAATTTTATGATGCCACTTCAAATTTGACTGACCAATTCGGAATTCTCTGCATTCTACTCGTTAACTTCAAACAAGGAGATGTTTTAGTTTGCGAATTCAGGAAATCAAAAAATCGAAACAAAATCATGTAAAACATAAACTGCAAAAATACATATTCCAGTTAAATATGTTCACTGACGCGCATCATTATTGTACATCATTGCCGACTCTTGGAGTACTGAATAAGTATGCTAACTATAATTATAATGTCAAAATATAGTATTCGTAAGAATCACTGGTTCAAAGAATGTTGCGGAAAATGTCAGTCGTAAAGTCGTCTATCTAAAGTTTCAATCGAGGTTAGCATTTCAAGTCTAAAGAGGCATCGAACAGCACTCTCATCCTGCCAACTTTCGAGAGTGTTATTTCACAGCAGATTTAATAGCTTTGACGGTACTTAAATGGATTTGCAAGAACCGGTGAGGGAAATCGATTACAGAACTACGTATGGTCCAATTCCAACTAGCAGACATTCCTAACCGGTCGAAGTCGCAGATGGCGAATTGAAGGTGAAATTGCAGACGACTTCACCTTTCTCCTGTCATTATGAGAATTTGAAAATGTTCATGTCAACAAAAACTAGTCGGACAATCGAAACTGTTCCTAAAACTTGAATTCATTCTATACCGATCTAACTCGTGAATTCAACTAAAATTAGACTTAAGCTTGAAATTTGAAAGGGATCAAAAGTTAGTTACATACCAGTCGCGACTGTCTTAAAAATGCCAACATCGTTCTCAATATGACTTAAAATAGATTGACAATGCAGTGTTTAGTTTGAGAGAGAGTTGCCACTAGTGCATATCTTTCAGACGGCAAGGAATATTCGAAAACATATCTCTCCCTTAGTTCAGACTCATAATCTTGATACAGCACGTTTGCATAAGGAACAATTTACGAGTCCTCTACGAAGGGAACCCAGTCAAGGTAATCACTAAATTAGTTTGATCCCTTCAATTCTTCTGAGAGAGAGCACGAGGAGAAGTAACAAGGAACCACAAATGCTTGACAAAATCCGTTGACATAGAAACTACAAATAGACAATATTAAAAAACAAAACCACGTAAAACTAATACATATTATCAAATCAAACACCGACGAGTCGAAAGCTTGCAGCGAAGGCTGCCTCGAAGGCACATTTTTGTTTCAGCTGTTTAAATAAAAGTTCACCACTTTCGCTTAACTAAACAATGTTCCAAGCGTACCATAAGTCCCATCCACAACTGTTGTACTTGTTGTTTCTTGTTTTGCTAATATTGATTCAAACGAGTTGCTTGGCTACAAGTTCTGTGGATACCACCAGAGCCATAACAGCGAACGTCGAAATACCAGAAGTTTTCCAGTTGAAGAATTTCCCGAGATCGAGCATACTATAAAATCAACATCTTCTAGATGCTTATGCACAGTCGAAATTATTAAAGAACTTCGACGGGAAGACTTATTGAAGCTTCAAGCGAGTATTTTACGCGAGAGAAAAGTGCCTCATTGATAGTGCGGGCTGCAGTCAGTTCAAAATGTTGGACAGAGAGAGAGAAAAAAAAAACAACAACATGGATTTGAATATCTCTTCACAGAATAATTCTGCTAAAATGTCATGCAACGTGCAGCTTATTACTTCAAAAATCAGTTTGAAATGGTACATTTCAACAGTTTTGTTTGCAATGAAAATTTATCAGGGGGAAGCGTTGCACAAAGGTATTCATTCTGTTGTTACAGGAACGCAATTACTTCTAGCTGCATGAAGTTGTTAGAGCGCTCAGCTAAAAACATCCGTCTACAAACTTGTCACTAACGTCTCTTAAAAAGTATTATTCAGAGTACATAAGCTTAAAACATTTAATATCATGTTGTAGTCATTAAAAAGCATGGAAATACATACTTGAATCTTTGTCCTCTTCAGAGCATTGTACCAGAGCATTGTTTGTTGCTGTGAAAACTCCCAAAGTAGAAAAACGAAATATTTTGATGAAGCCTTCGATCGAATCACAAGCGTATTCAACCGTCCATAATCGACCTTTGTCACATCGCTCGTATTAATGGCGACTCGTGATGTCACTCACAAATGCGAAAACGTTAACTATTCCTTTCATACTACGACGATCAGTGCCACAGTTGTCCACAACCAACACTTCAAAAGTTAGTCCCGTATAAAACATCTGCTAGTTGGGTGTTCCTAGCCATGCACATAACATCAGCGGTCACGGTTGTTAAAGATGCTTGATAGAAAGGCGCTGGCGTCATTGGTCATCAATGATTACACGAAGAATCACAGAGATTTGCCGGAAAGATGGAGCTTTCATTTTGGTCGAAGAACACTTGTTGAAGATTCGAGACGAAGAAATAACTGAGAACTGAATTCGACAACGCCGCGATGCATTAAAGAATGTGATGATCTGTCTAGACCCAATTAAAATTGTTTTGTAAAGTAACGTCACAAAACACACCCGCTTTCGATTGGCTCTCTAAAAATACCTTTTGGGAATGTTTGGTTGCTAAGGTCACGCTAAAATTTAATTGATTAAAAGAAACGCGTTAAGCTTCAAACGAAAACTGCGACACTGGAAAAATTGTGAAAGCCTTAATAATGAATTTGGAGTTGAAGTTGAATTAATATGTCTAGAATAAAACCACAGTAGAAGAGTCAACCCAGAAACTGATATAAGACGATTTCAGAAATGTTTTCTATGTAACCTTCATTTTTTTACGTTTTAAAGGGAGAATGGCCCACGCAGATGCCCTGTTGATAATGAACCTTTGTTAGAGTCAGAGGTAAGTATGGGATTCTTTGCCTGAGAACATGTGAGCATATACCCCTCTTTGTGTATGGGTAAAAAATGTCTTTGTGCGTTAATATGATTGCCGCAAAATCGTAAAGTAAAATTCATTCTTGTGTTTTTGTGGCTGGTTGGTCTCTGGAAGCGCGTAATATAACGACCTTGGTTTGAAAATGAACGTATGAGTGTAAAAGTGACACCCTGCTCACTTCTCAATGTAACAAAAACTTGGACGAAAATTTTACTGCCCCGGTAAACTTGCTTTTCTCATTGATCTCTCTTGCTCTCCCATATGCGTTGCAAACAGTGTACTCGCGTTATGAGTTTTTCGTTGTTTTAGGAAAAGGACGGAATGAATTGTTGGGTTTTTTGTTCGTTATTTTGCTCTCAGAAGAAGTCAATGAGACCTCCAAAAAGATAGCATCGCATGTTCGACAGCCCTTTGTGGAATTTATGGTCGAAAGTAGTTGCAAGAGGGGCCGGCTGGGGTAACTTTGGAAGTGCAATTTGCATGTACATTCACTGGAAAAATTGGATTTTGGTCAGAGGAACTGGGAATCATAGCAAAAGATGGAAATGAAACTGGGAAAAATTGGGCCAGAAAATGGGACTCATACCCCCTACCTACCTTACCTACCCTTTTTTTTTAGTACCCCCTTGCAACCTAACTTGACGATTCTTGCGACCTCCAGGCAACACACACGTAATCTGGGTATAAACAAGCAGTTCTAACAACGAAGTAAACAACACAGCTCAATGTTCTTCATACCTCCGTTATAGTGAATAATTTTATTGACAGCTGGCTAGAAATCGGGAAAGAAAGGTGTTGTCCTTGTTAAGTAAGGCAGTGATTTGGCAAAGACAGCAAAATACGTGTCGTTGAATCATCTCGGTCGATGTAGCCTGCAGTGCAGGCGTCTTATTGGGGCGAGTTAGCGTTACAACCTTGCGACCGCCTTTTTAGACCGCCATGTTAGACCGCCATGTTAGATGGTGGGGGATGGGGGAGGGGAAAATGAGAAGACGCGAGATTTTCTTCGCTCCACCCCCTCTCCTATCCTTCGTCTTGCCTATCATTCACCCCCTTGGTAAAACTTTCTTTCTCTCCCCAGTCTTCCACTGCATAAAAAATTCAAGATGGCGGCTAAACTTTTTACGATGTGAGCACTCGCTCGAAAAAATCTCGCCTGTTCTGCAGGCTACGGTCGATGCGGCGTGGCTTCATGGTTTTGGATGCTGGACTCGAAATTTGGAGGTCCTTGGTTGAGGTCCTCTTGCCCCAACCTTCGCTCAAACGCCATTGAAAACCTTCGACTGTACAGGCCGGTGTTTAGGACAAAAATCTATGGTCGCGCTTTTTCATCCTCTGCACCCACGGTTTGGAATGACCCTCCGTTAATCATGAGGAGCGCCCCGTGCTTTGATATTTTTAAAAACAGACTCACAACTTTTTTTTTTATTTTAAGCATGCCAATCTTGTTCTTTGTTGAGTTTTTACATTGTAATTAATTATTGTAAAGGACCCTCGATCCTTAATTATAACTTTTCTGTAACAGCATTAAGATTTTTGATGTAATGCGCTAGAAATAAATTATTATTAATATTGTCGTTATTATCATTATTATCATTAGTATCATTATTATCATTATCATTATCATTGTCATTATTATCATTATCATCATTATTGTTGTTGCTGTTGCTGTTGCTGTTGCTGTTGTTGTTATTATTAAGAGCAGGATTTCCTTGCGGTTTTATCTCCGGTTTTATTTTTCTCCGGTTTTTATATTTTTAAAAACACTCACAACTTTTTTTATTATTATTATTAATTATTATTATTATTATTATTATTATTATCATTGTTATCATTGTTATCATTGTTACTATTGTTATCATTATTATCATTATGATTATCATGATTATCATTATTATCATCATTATCATTATTATAATTAATTATTATCATTAATATTTTTTGGGTTATTATTATCAGCAGGATTTCCTTGCGGTAGTCCCGCACTTAACTCCCCGGCCGTGCATTGTGGAAATCCGAACGGTCAGTCTCCCACCAGTGGGAATTTTCAACATGCTCCTGTTCTATTCGCAATATTTGTTTGTGCTATCAACTAGCACAGCAGTACTGTATGAATGAAGTCATTTGTCTGTATTTCATTATTCTAGCACAGAGATGGTAGTCAGGGCTGTGTCCCAAGCAACAACACTCCTCCGGTTGAGCCACCTGCCAGGCGGGCGATCCCCGAGTTGGGAAATGTCGAGCAGGACGTTGGACCTTCTCTCCCTGACAAGGAGGAGGAGCAGAATCTCAGTCAAAGCACGCAGGACGGAGAAGAGCGGCAGCCAACCTACCAGCAGGGTGATGATAGCCAGGGTAATGCATCGAGCTCCCTCAGGGCAATTAGTGGACAAGCCAGTGAAATATCTTGCTCCATCCCAGAAGTACATGAAGTTGCTGTTGCCGGCCATTGGTTGAGTGCACATGAGCGGCAGCCAGTGTACCAGCGGCAGGCTAATGATGATCAGGGTGATGGAATGAGCCACCCAATGGCAATTGGTGGACAAGTCCGTGAAATATCTTGTCCCATCCCAGAAATGGAGGAGATTGTAGGATTGAGTACGCGGGAGCGGCAGTCAGTTTACCAGCAGGGCGATGTTGGAAGAAGCAATGATTTAAACCATTCCATGCTGAATGGAGAAGGGCATGTGTCCAGACAAGAATCCTCCATTCAGGAATCATTTGCTTGTCAGTTGCTGAATGGACAACAGCAGCAGCCCCGTTACCAGCAGGGTGCACGGGCTAATGGACCTAGCCAGCCCACTCAGGAGATGGTCCTGGATGGATCGCAGACGCGAGATAGCCAAGAAGTACGTCACCCTATTCAGGAGACGAGACCGTCTGGAGAGCGGACGCTAGAAGAACATGAAGACCTGCCTCCATGTCACCAACAGCTCAATGGTGCCGACGTAAATGGAGTGAGTTCCACAGGTCAGACGGAGCAGGCTGTGGAACATAACTGTAGTCGCCAGGAACTGCAATTGTGGAAACAGGAACTTGACAGGCAAGCTGATGTTACACATACTACATTTGCATGGGAAATCAAATACATTGTCAAATCATGATACCTCGGTAATCAACACTTTTTCAACCATTTTGAAAGCATTTTTTTTTGCTAGATTTTTTTTGTGGGTCATGCAAGTCGATGTAAATTTCCAGCTATTATGTCAGTGAACGTAAATGCTGAAACCACACTAGAACAAAAAGATGCCAGCCAACACCAAATATGTAATACCGTTTTTATTTACAATTGTCTGTTAAGAGGGCTGCGTTTAGCACTTTTACAGTTTTAAGGCGCAAATGGCAAAAGTGAATAATACGCGTGGTGTAATTTATTAGGGTATCTGTAATTAAATACATTCTCATTTGATTAATAGTTGCAGCTTTTCATATGTATGCATGTGTGCACAACATCATATCGAATTAACCTTGCAGTGAACCGCGACTAAAGAAGTGATAACGATAGCTTTAATCAACAACATTGACACCGTTATACGATGTTAAGGGATGTTAATGTAAATAGTAAGAAATAGATTGTGTTTTATTCTCAGGGTCGAGCCACAAAAGGCTACAAGGAACAAGATCAATCCAAGCGAAACATTTTTTATTTTGGAAATAACAGAGGTTCAACAGCGTCGCCAAGGGGATGCCAATGGAGAGCCAATGGCTTTCTTTAGTTCAGCCATTCATACTGATAGCTATGAATACAAGGTTGGAATAAGAGTTTACCTCAATGGGGTGGAAAATGAAAGTGGGAGATATGTGGCCATCTTTGTCAACATGATGATGGGAAAATTTGATAACATCGAAGTTAGATGGCCATTTACTCAAAGAATCACCCTCTCCATCTTGGATCAGAGTGGCGCCAAACGCCACATCAGCCAAAGCATGCAAGCCAAGCCAAACCTGTCAGCGTTTCAGAAGCCGACTGAAGCCATTTCTTGTACAGGATGTGGTTTTGTAAAGTTTGCTTCAATTGAAGAAGTTTTCAGCCCTCGTGATCATTATGTGAAGGACGATAAATTATTCCTTAAAATTGAATTTTCTGACTAACTGTTTTTTTTTATAGTTTCGTAGAGGTTTTTTTGCCATCTCAAGACTGTTGTTTATTGTTTAGATATTAATTGCGCGTTTTTAAGTTAAACAATTGTTTTTGAACCCATTTTAGGCATGAAATGTCTTTTTATGCTGCCGTCAAGCGGTTCGTCAATTATGTTAGCAGAGACATGTGGAAACAAAAATGTTATTTTAGTTTGTTTTAAAAGTCAAATTGGTCGATTTTAATCCACTTTGTTTGTGTTCTTTTATTTTAATCCGCTGGTTGTCGTTGTGTTACGGTTGACCGCAGCATACCGCACGTGCAGTAGGAAGGCCTTCAATCGATCACTTGAAGGTGTCATTTAGCTGTATGGTGTCCGTATTAAGGAGCTTCGACTGTACGATACCTTTCAAAATCGTTATGTGGAGATATGGCTCTCCAAAGATTAAGTATGTTTAGAAATGAATGAATTATTCTGTAATAATAGAAATTTTGCCTAGCCTCTTGAAATATAAATTGTATAGCGTTTGCCCATATTTTAGCCGACTTGTGAGAGGAGAAGCGAGTATTTGTACATTTTATTTTGTACCAACCAGCAGATTAATTTTTCTATGACTAGAAGTAACTTGATTGGAACTAAATATAAGATTTGAGCTTGTTAGTATTTTTGCTACTCTTTACATGATACATTTGTTAATTGTATGTACATGAGGCCATAAGTGTCCTTACTTAGTAAGCCACCAATGCATACACTTATGGCTAGCCTTTAGCTCGAGACGATGATGTCTTTTATCGCTTGATGAACAGTTACTGCTGTTACTTGTATTCTAAGAATATTCAATAAAGATAAAGGTTAGTTGTAGCCCTCTTGTGTTACCAGATTGCGCGCAAACTGGAGCATATTTCGACGTATAACTTTCTTGAAAGAATTATGTTGGAAAACGTATCTCTTATAATATATTTTAGTGTCTAGTATCAATTTACACTTTGGACTTTAATACCAGCAGAACTCCTGATCCCTGAAAAAACTACAAATAACGTCATATTGTTATATATACTTCTTTCTTCAACTAGAATGACGTGTGCGCCGCAGCCTCTTAACCCTGGTGGTGAGGGAGCCAATCAAAACTTGCAACTAAAGTGGCTTCTGGTGTCAAGCGCGGGAAAATGTGAGACCGGGGCCTAGCGCGGGAAAACGTACCACCGCTATGTATAGGAAGCGCGGGAAAATAGCCGTAAGCCGAGACATGATCACTTGCCTTGGTCCTATTGATTGAAAAGAGAGCAGTGTGTTTTCTCAGCCGATTATTTCGAAAGCAACTCTTGAATAGGTTAAAGCAGACGGCAAATGCAAAATAAAACCAACTTCGACGTAATGCTGTCGTCGACAGTCAATTGCAAACCGCTCGAAATTAATGCGAGATGCACGTTTTTTGCGCCGTTGCTCAACACGGTCTCGTTTGGGGTATCACACACCGATGGCCTTGGAGGCATTTAAACTCTCACCCGGTTGGTGTTGTCCAATCAAAATACAGCACGCCTAATTCCAAAGTCATGATGGCGTCGTAAGGATATTGTTCGTAATGTTGTTTGGCCAATTCCGTGAGTAATACCGAGGTCTTTGTCGGTCCTTACAGTAACGACAGCAACAGGGGTTTAACGAACCGGAGAACCCTAAAAGAAAACAAGAACGCCCACCGTATTGTACGCCGAGGATGGCGAGAGACTTGGGTGGATTTTGTTTGCGGTATGAAAGATGAAGAGGTTGTGATCAAAACCAAGCAATTCCTATTTTGTCCCTGGCTTGGTGTAGATCTTGAAGTGAGAGGCAGGAAACGTGAGAAAACAAATGGCCTAGCCTTGAATCTTTTTGTGGTGATGTTTCTCTCAATCGCTTGAAGTTTTTTTTGTTGGCAATCAAGGTGGAAGATTATGAATGATTGCTCGTAGTCTACTAATGTTTGGAAACAGATAGTAGTAATTCGATTTATTCTCAGTTCCTGCACAACAAATACACCACGTTAATATCTCTGGCGGTGTACCCTGTCACATGACTAGAAGATCTATTGTTTACTTTACATGTCTATGGTTGCACGGTCAAATATACTAACGAGGTACGCTCTCGAGCATGAAAGTATCTGTGACGAACAATCCTTTTAGGCCTAGGTCAAACGTGGAACTTCAATTACCTGAGTCCAATAGGTAATACATACATGCATTGTACATAACTTTATTTTGACTCGAATTTACAGGGTAGCTAAAAAGCTAATATCTTCGACGAAAAGAAACATTGCAAATATAAAAACAAAACGTGCTACTACTAACAATTATGTTTGGCTACAGTATATATATAATAGATAATTAGTGTAGTAATCAGCAATTATAGCTGAAAGTAGACTGTTTTTACGAGGCGTTTAAAACCAGGTAAAGTAGGTTCCGTTATAAAGTTCTCATGCAAAGAGTTCCAAGTTTTGCAAGCAAAATACTTAAGAGAGTAAAGATCATAAGAAGTGGAAGCAGGTTTACACAATGAAAATATATCAGTTCTTCCAAGAGTAGGCCGTAGAACGCAAAGTTAATAGATCGTTAATGTACGTAATATCGCTGAATAAAAATATGCAACAGATTGTCAGAGCAGGCTTTAATACGACATTATGACATAAATATATATACCTGATTTGGTGTTAGATACCGAAGACCAGCAGACTGAGAGAGAATTTCGTATTTTTCGACTATCAAAATGTAATTTATCTTTGCTTGCGTCATCGTACGTTATGTCAACAGCTCATGCTGGTTCTGCGTTTGAATCGATTCGATATCGAAGTGGAGTTTCTTTTTTGTGCGCTTCAGTTGATATTGTTTCCTAAGGACTTGTCGTCTCTGAAATGTGTTTGAATTAAATGGACGATTTTCATTAATTTTCTTCCCTCGATATGATTAGGCGCGCATTGTTCAAGGTCTAGTTTCTGAAATTATTTTACAGTTTTCTTTGTGCCCGTGTTGAAAGTGTTGTGTCTGGGTTAAAACCTTGATGCATCTACAAATGCTTCGTGGAGTACGTTTTAATTTAGTGAAGAAGTGAAAGCGATGAATGTTATTGTGCTAGCTCGACTGGCTATGACAGAAAAGCGTCACGCTACGCTTGCAAATAACCTAACGAAGGGTGGTACATGATGATTAGAATTGTTACCCTACCCCTCGATCTACTCGCTCTGAACGCTAATTAAAGAAGTACGTCACGGTTTGCTCATCTTGAAAAGTTGAGCCTAAATTTTTCAAGTTCGTGTTTTCTAATCCGTGTTAATCTTCCCTGTTCCTTTATTGCTTATTATAACTCTTTTGTGTTTCATCTTAGTAAACTACTTTTTCCAATTTAGAGGTAATTTTGTACATGGCAAAATAACTTGAAATGCCGTGACTGGGCTCCCTTAGCTATAATCATAAACCAGGGTTTTAGCTACGCATCTGAAGTCACTATCGCGACCGACCCGCTTATCTTAATTTCTATAAAATGGCACTTCCATGTTTTTGTCACGCTAAGTCAGGAGACATAAGGGAAAACCCCGCGAATTCGATCTTTTTGTTACCCGTAAAACCAAGTACATATTTGTGGCGGGCAAACTGTATGGATATGCCTAGGCACGTAATGAACGTGATTGGGTCGAATCGCTTGGCATTGAGCCACCCTTTTCTTTTCGATTACAAGTGACAATGACAATGACAATGGTTAGACAGATGTGCATATAAATCATTTGCGCATGATCTACAGCTGTAGGGTGACTGTTTTGACCGCAGTGACACCAGTCAGTGGTCGTCTTCGCCTGTCTCGTCGTCGTCGTCGTCGTCGTAAATTCTCACTATAAAAGTCTGATATTATATATTAAAATGTTCCTCGAACTGATTAAGCATCATGAGGAGGAGTTTAATTTCTTTTGGATCCTGCAGTTCGGAGAGACTTGACGAGCGACCAAGACAACTGCTGGAGGACAGGCAGGAAGAAAGACTGTACGACGGAGGGAGGAATAAGTGAAAATACGCCTACTGATTTTGTCCGGGCATTGGGATGTTTTTCGGTGTTCTGAGGAAACTTTAATTAGATTGTTCGATGGCTTTTAAAAAGATTTCGTACTTATCACAAGCCTTCCAATTTTGATCCGACTCGGCCACGAAGGAAGCGAATCATGGGAAGCGGCGCAGATGAATTTACGGACCCCGGCACGAAACTGTATTTCAGTTTAGAACAATGACAAGGTAATCCGGGCTGGTTGGGCTGCTCTCTACGGGAGGCAATACAGTGGAATTCCGATTTCTCGAGCCCTCAAAGCCGTAGATAGCAATGCAAAAAGTTCGCCGATTAGAATACCTCTAGAATTACACGTGTACTCCAATTAACTTTGAAAAAAAAAAAAAAAAAAAAGAACGCCTGATCGCAGGCTGCAAAGGTATTTTATTCCTTTGTAACCCCTGCTGTTAAAAAAAGAATGCGATCAGGCGTTCTTTTTCAACAGCAGGGAAAATAAAGAATAAACAAAAGAACGCATGATCGCAGGTTAATACCTTTTTTTTCCGGAAGCTGAAGGTAGCGTTTCATGTAGGCGTTTATTTTTTTGTCATGCCGGCGACATTTGCAGGGTTCCATGGTTTCCTAGGACTACACGTGCGATTCGTTAGTTCTCGCAACGAAACTCCTGTCACTCAGATTACTGAAAGTTGTGAATAAATTAACCCCAATTGCAATTAAGCAATTCAATTCATATTTTATTCTTTTCGTTGTAAATATCAGTCTTACCGCTTGTGTCTTGTGTATGTATTGCAACTATCCTGAAATGGATGCGTAATTTTGGCTCTGACATTTTTCACAGAATGTTTTAGCTTCTTGGTTTGTTTCCGACTCCCCTTAGCAGTAAAGAATTAGACGTTTCAATGAAAAACAGATAGTCAAAGATCATCCCGAACAACACGTCTAATAGCTTTGTATAATCACAAACAGGGTGACATGTATTCTGTGTAGTTCAAAAACGCAAGTATGTCACGAGAGAGTTTCATTTGCACAGTTAAAGTGGTGAAATTGGAAACCAGCACAAAATAATTTAATAAATTGTTTCGCGCGTTTAAAGACAATTTGAAATCTTCTGTGGAAACGGAATACTCACCCTGAATTATGCTTCAATCCTCATGAAAACTAATTCTGTTAGCTTAGCAGAAAAGGAAATGAAAAAGCAAATCAGTGCTTGATCTTTCTAAGACTTACATTTGCAAAATAGAAGGCAGCCATTTTATATCCTCATACCTGAGGTACTCGTAATTGTTATTATTATTATTATTATTATTATTATTATTATTGAAAATCCACACAGCTGTTGATTGGCTCCGGGAAGCAACAAGTTGCCCAGGGAAGCCAAGAAACACCCTAACTTTGTTTGCTTTCTTCTCTTCTTTGCATCTCCAGCACCTTCCTAAGAATCCTTGCCGACCCCAAGATCTCTAGATCAGGTCGACAGGAATTCCCACCTCAATGGTTATCATTATTATTATTGTCATTATCATTATCATTATCATTATCATTATCATTGCCATTATCATTATTCAATTACTACTACTGTTACTATTACTATTGCTATTGCTATTATTGTTATTATTATTATTATTATTATTATTATTATTAGAGCGGTTTTCATTTGAGTGCCGAAAGTAATTAGACAATTACTTTGGTTTTGGTTTTGGTTTTACTACGGTTTGACATTGGCTGAGTATTCTAATTGGTAAGTAATTGGTTTGGTTTTGGTTTTACGACACTCAATTGAAAACCGCTCTATTATTATTATTATTATTATTATTATTATTATTACACATTTAAAGAGAGTTTGTTCTAAACTGAAACGCGGTGACTCATTGTTCAATACCGCCCACACCATCGTCATCATCATCATCATCATCATCGTCGTCGTCGTCGTCATCATCATCATCATTTATAATACTGTACGGCCACTTAGGATAGATTACCAGCGCAACGAAAATCGAGCTTAGCCCACGCTTTGCAATAACCAGTCGGAACGAATACTACTTAGAAGATATAGATTGAGCACTTCACTTCTTTCACTGCTCAGTAAGTAAGCTTGTAAGTAAGTGGTGCTTCTGTTGATTCTTGACAAATTTCAACAACTCAAAAATATCATCTTTTAGACGTGTTTCACTTGTTTAAGGCGATGGATTTTCGCAGTACTCCGATCAGTTGGCTGTCTTGTTCCAATTTACTCTGGGAAGAAAGAAATGTCACGAGGTACGAATGTCCTATTCTTTATTTTTGTACGGTTTCTCGATCGAGTGGCGGTAAAGATAAGCTGTAGCCAAATATTTTGTATGCTGGAGTGCATTTCACACTCCAAGGTACAAATGTAGTGCTACGTTGTAGAGTTTGCAAGCTTTGCCAGCGTGAAAGAGGTGTAACAGCCTGTGTATGGGATGCCTGACGAGGCTACAGTGGAATTTTTGTTCAGCGAGTGGTACTTACATATAATAATATTTATTGCCAAGTCAATTTTTAGTCGTTCATTCTAACTCATTCTTTTGTACTTTCACAACATCTTGAATCAAATCAATTCATGCTCAGGAAAAAAAAAATATAAGAATAATTATATCTTGGTCACGCGAAGGCCTGTGGCCCGGGTCGCACAATTTTGTTTGTATAAGTAATAAATCTTTCAACAAGAAGCGTAAAATAAGTGCGATCTCCAGTTTCAAAAAACTTGCCAAATTTTTGCGGATTGTCAAAATTTTGCCAATCTTCAAAGAAGCCGAAGTGCTGCCTCGTAGGCTTCCAAATTTTGGCAAAACAAACAGGTTTGTGTTTTTTTTTAACCATTTAACTGTCATATTTTTTAAAACATGTGTGGATAGAATTACGGCGAGAAAATAACTTTGACGGCTAGTCCTGTTTGGGGCGTGCGATGACGAGACAAAATAATTTTTTACCCGGTCCATCTGACGCTTTTTACAGTCATTTCAATGCAAAGGAGGAATACGAGCAGCGTTTTTATCAAAGTTCCTATGACTCGTACCCTGGATCCGGTAACTGGGAGCAATTTGAAGAGATGGCTCCAGCGAGGCAATCTTCTTCGACGCAAGTGGCGCAAGCAACAACACAAACGCAAAACTGCTCGTCTAAATGAATGGGCCGAAAATCACGAGTTGCTGTATAGCGGAGAGTCAAGAACATGGAGCGCGGAGAAAAATCTGCGAAGAGTTAATTGAGAAATATAGACCTTGTGACGTACATTTCAATCAGTAACGTTTTGTTTCCGACATGTTAGTCCAATGCGACCACTGCCAAAATTTAGAGCTTACGAAATTTTTGCCCATTTTTTTCCTCGCCAAAAAAATTGGAAATATTTGAATTCGCTCTAGTGCGACCCGGCCCTTTGATCCATGAGGTGAAACTGCTTCCAAACTTATCTTATATCTCCTCCGATATCGCGCTCAATCTTCCTACGCACTATCTCGTCACGCACCAGAGACGAAAGCGTTTTGCTGGGTCATTTCCTCACAGAGCGGAAAAAATATAACATCCACAGTTGGTGATAACACAAGTAAAATGTATACCTAAATTGCAGTATCCGAATTCAACAAATACATGCCTTAAAGGGTCATTAATATTCGCGTCGATAGTGCCCAGTCAAGAAACAGTTTTGTTCTGAATTTAACGCCGGCTTCAGAGTTCTTAGTTTTCAACAAATTTTCCAAAGGATCGGATTTTTTTGCTTCAATGTCGCATTGATAGCATTTCAATACGCTTTTAAACTGCATTTAATTGTATTTAATATATAAATTAGCTGTAATGTATTGTAGAAGTTCATTTTATTTATATTTTGATCTCTAGAAGTATGTATTGCACACGGCCCCACAAACTTCCAGCTTTCACTCATATCGTACATAAATAAAGGAAACCAACCTACCTACCTACCTACCTACCTACCTACCTACCTACCTACCTACCTACCTACCTACCTACCTACCTACCTACCTACCTACCCACCCACCCACCCACCTACCCATCTACCTACCTACCTATTCGATCGTATAAGTATATGATTTTTAAAAATCGAGCAACTGGTCTTCGTGAAATACGTTTTATTTACGTGTTATTTATTTTTTATTTTTTTGTTTTTTTATTTTATACGTTTTATTTATTTATGTAAAAGCTCTATATCATGTGGGTTCTTTGTAAAATGTGCCGTAATTGTAATTGTGACTGCTTTGTTGCGTGGAAAAATGCAAATAGTCACACTATAGCCATTTATTCAGTAGTTTAAAAAATTATGAGATAAATTATGAGTTTATTAAATATTTACCTATTATTAGTAGAAATTTTTAATGAATTTTCAATTGTATTTTTTCTCTGTAATTTTCTATTTCAATTTGTAATTGTAGTTGTTTGGTAGATTTTAAGGACCACAATGAAATCTACTGGTTTTATCAGTAATTGTGTTATCTAATAAAGTCGTTATTTATTTATTTATTTAATTATTTTTTTATTACCTGATGGCTAGCGCTCTCTTTACGCACTCACACTTTAATGACAATCTACCAAGTTATTTTACTGATCATTTTAAATTAAACAAAAAGATACATCGTCTTAATACCCAGTCACGAGCCTCTAAAATTTCCTTAGTTTTGGTACAAACATTTTAGCAACGCACCGAGGAGGAAGGAGCGCACTTTTTCTCTTCATTCGATATTCGGCGTGGAACGCAAGTGATTGAAACAGTAGGGGATTCCCCAGTAACGATGTGACTCAGTGATTGGTTGAATCGGCACACGTTCTAGCCCACGCAGTTACCTAATGGCTCGTCACGCACTGCTGGATCCTTCCAGGTACGAGCCCAGGACGGATACACGCTTCCACGCCGAAATAGAAATTGTACTTTCAGAGTGTGATGGCAAAACTTTAGTGACGCCTAGCCTAAGATACTTACACCAAGCGGCTTTAAAACTATAATTAGGGAAACGTTTTACTTGAGGTATTAACTTAATGCTGTTGTTGAGGGACTTCTTGTCGCTCGTATTCCGAGCAAACGTTCACAACATATTTCAAATCAATTCATGCTCAGGAAAAAAAAAATTTGCTGACGCTTTGGTCACTTTGAGGTGACAATGTGCTCCCAAACTTACTTTAATTAGCTGCGATCGCGCTCCGCCTACGCACGCCAAACAATACATGTCACGGCGCTAGGGACAATAGCGGAAACCGAGAGTATTCCACGCTATGCAAAAACCAATCGGACCGAATACTACTTCGAAGATATAAATTGAGCACTTCACATCTTTCACTGGTCAGTAAGTAAGCTTGTAAGTAAGTGGTGCTTCTGTTGATTCTTGACAAATTTCAACAACTCAAAAATATCATCTTTTAAACGTGTCTCACTTGTTTAAGACGATGGATTTTCGCAGTTCTCCGACCAGTTGGCTGTCTTGTTCTTATTCACTCTGGGAAGGAAGTGATGTCATGAGGTACGAATGTCGTATTCGATATTGTTGTACGGTTTTTCGATCGAGTGGCGGTAAAGATAAGCTGTAGCCAAATATTTTGTATGCTGGAGTGCATTTCACACTTCGAGGTACAAATGTAGTGCTACGTTGTAGAGTTTGCAAGCTTTGCTGGCACGAAAAAGGTGCAACAGCCTGTGTATGGGATGCCTGACGAGCCTGCAGTGAAATTTTGTTCAGCGAGTGGTACTTATATATATAATAATATTTAATGCCAAGTCAGTTTTTAGTCGTTCATTCTGACTCGTTCTCTTGTACTTTCACAACATCTTGAATCAGATCAGTTCATGCTCAGGAAAAAAAAAATACAGTTATATTTTGGTGACGCGAAACCTTTGATGTGACACTGCGCTTCCAAACTTTGAGGTGACACTGCGCTTCCAAAGTAATTTTCTACTTGCTCCGATCGCGCTCCGCCTACGCGCGGCAAGCAATATCTCGTCCTGCCACCAGAGACGAAATAATTTTTCTGGCTCATTTGCTCTCTTCCATAACGGAAAAAATATAAAATCCACATACAGTTGGTAATAATGCGTAAAAAAGACCTTTCACGCATTCTGACGCCATCTTGACACGGCAAAATTGCAGTTAATATATGTAAAAGTATTGAATATGTAATGAGTTTTACTGAACAAAAATATGAACCACTGAATATGTAATGAGTTTTACCAAAGAAAAATATGAACCTTGATTATATAATGAGTTTTAATGAACAAAAATATGAACCATTGAATATCTAATCAGTTTTACTGAACAAAATATGAACCATTGAAAATATAAACTGAGTTTTATAAAGGTTATAACAATGCGTGGGTTTCGTGGTGTGGAAAAACAAAGCAAACACTGACGCAATGTGACACCAATCGGAACGTATACTACGAGGATATCAATTATCAACAGAGCACTTAACTGCTTTCACTGCTCAGTTAGTAAGCCTGAAAGCAAGTGGTACTTCTGTTGCTCCTTGACAAATCTCAGCAACTCAAAATATCATTTTTTAGACATTTCTCACTTGTTTAAGACGATGGATTTTCGCAGTTCTCCTATCAGTTGGCTGTCTTGTTCTAATTCACTCTGGGAAGGAAGTAATGTCATGAGGTACGAATGTCCTATTCGTTATTGTTGTACGGTTTTTCGATCGAGTGGCAGTAAAGATAGGCTGTAGCCAAATATTTTGTATACTGGAGTGCATTTCGCACTCCAAGGTACAAATGTAGTGCTACGTTGTAGAGTTTGCAAGCTTTGCTCGCATGAAAAAGGTGCAACAGCCTGTGTCTGGGATGCCTGACGAGGCTGCAGTGGAATTTTGTTCAGCGAGTGGTACTTACATATAGTATTATCTATTGCTAAATCAGTTTTTAGTCGTTCATTCTGACTAGTTCTTTTGTACTTTCACAACATCTTGAATCAGATCAATTCATGCTCAGGAAAAGAATATAAATATAGTTATATTTTGGTGACGCGAAAACCCTTGAGGTGACACTGCGCTTCCAAACTTATTTTATACTTGCTCCGATCGCGCTCCGTCTACGCGCGGCAAACAATATCTCGTCATGCCACCAGAAACAAACTAATTTTTCTGGCTCATTTGCTCTCTTCCAGAATGGAAGAAATATAAAATCCGATACAGTTGGTAATAATGCGTAAAAAAGACCTTTCACGGATTCTGACGCCATCTTGCTTGGGGGCAAACACGGCAAAATTGCAGTTAATATATGTAAAAAGTAAACGTTTGATGCTCCTATGAAGTATTGAAAATAACATCAGTAGACTGAATAAGCCTAAAAATCATTGAATATAAAATGAGTTTCACCGAACAAAAATATGAACTATTGAATATATAATGAGTTTTACTGAACAAAAATATGAACCACTGAATATATAATGAGTTTTACCAAAGAAAAATATGAACCTTGATTATATAATGAGTTTTAATGAACAAAAATATGAACCATTGAATATCTAATCAGTTTTACCGAACAAAATATGAACCATTGAAAATATAAACTGAGTTTTATAAAGGTTATAACAATGCGTGGGTTTCGTGGTGTGGAAAAACAAAGCAAACACTGACGCAATGTGACACCAATCGGAACGAATACTACGAGGATATCAATTATCAACAGAGCACTTCACTGCTTTCACTGCTCAGTTAGTAAGCCTGTAAGCAAGTGGTACTTCTGCTGCTTCTTGACAAATTTCAGCAACTCAAAATATCATCTTTTAGACATTTCTCACTTGTTTAAGACGATGGATTTTCGCAGTTCTCTTATCAGTTGGCTGTCTTGTTCTAATTCACTCTGGGAAGGAAGTAATGTCATAAGGTACGAATGTCCTATTCGTTATTGTTGAACGGTTCCTCGATCGAGTGGCAGTAAAGATAGGCTGTAGCCAAATATTTTGTATAGAGTGCATTTCACACTCCAAGGTACAAATGTAGTGCTACGTTGTATAGTTTGCAAGTTTTTCTCGCATGAACGAGGTGCCGAAGCCTGTGTATGGGATGCCTGACAAGTTTTTGTTTAGCGAGTGGTACTTACATAGAATAATATTTAGATAGATAGATAGATAGATAGATAGATAGATAGATAGATAGATAGATAGATAGAGAGATTTCCTCCCTTGCAGCCAGAGGCTGAATTGCGGAGGAACCAGAGAGGTGAGATAAGTATTTAGTCGTTCATTCTAAATCAGTATTTAGTCGTTCATTCTGACTCGTTCTTTTGTACTTTCACAACATCTTGAATCAAATCAATTCATGCTCAGGTAAAACATATAAGTATAATTTTGGTGACGTGAAGGCCTTTGAGGTGACACTGCTTCCAAACATCTCTTACGCGCGGCAAATCCGCCTACGCGTGGCAAATCCGCATATGCGCAGCAAATTCGCCTGCGCGGGGCAAATCTGCCTACGTGCGGCAAACAATATCTCGTCACGCCACACGATAGTATATTTGCCAATGATTTGTGTAGTAGACAAGAAGAGTGTAAACTTGGAAGAGCGCTTCAAATGCGTCTTATTGCGTCTTTTTCAACTGGTTTACCGAGGGAAATCTTGTAGGACAACTCTGAAATCTTCAATTTGCAACTGAGTAAGTTTTAAGATAAAAAATAAAAAGTTCCAAAGCAATTCCAAATTGGCAAGGCGCACGGTCAGGGTCGTTCACGCGTCATGCACGCATCGCGCGCAGATGCGCGCACAGTCCGCACAATGAGTGATCCTAGCACGGTGGCGCGAACCAAGCGAGGAAGCCTGTAGACATTCTATCGATGCCGCCGAGTCATGATGTCATAGTGTCAGAATGGTATCATGATCTGATTGGTTAAATCGCTGATTTTTGATATTTTGATATGATTTAATGACTATAGGTGTCAAATGAATGGCCTGCGCTGATTGGTTCACTGGTCATTCAACATGTTCTTTGCAATCCAAACAATGCGCGGGTTTTGCGGTTTCGAAAAACAAAGCAAAGACGTGCGCGTAGTGCTTCGAAAAGAATACTGTGAGGATATCAATAGAGCACTTCACTGCTTTCACAGCTCAGGCAGTAAGCTTGTAAGTAAGCGGTACATCTGTTTATTCTTGAAAAATTTCAACAACTCAAAAAATATCATCTTTTAGACGTTTCTTAATTGTTCAAGACGATGAATTTTCAAAATCAGGCTCCGACCAGCTGGATGTCTTGTTCCAATTCACCCTGGGAAGGAAGTAATGTCATGAGGTACGAATGTCCTATTCGTTATTGTTGTACGGTTTCTCGATCGAGCGGCGGTAAAGATTAGCTGAGCCAAATATTTTGTATAAAGTGCATTTTATACTCCAAGGTACAAATATAACACTACGTTGTAGAGTTTGCAAGCTTTGCTCACATGAAAAGAGGGTCCGCAGCCTGTGTATGCAATGCATTTCCTCACAGAACGGAAGAAACATAAAATCCACATACAGTTGGTGATAATACGTAGTTATGTCACGAAAGAGTTATATTTGCCCGGTTGAAGGGGTTAAAATTGCAAACCAGAGCAAAATACTTTAATAAATTGTGTTGCGCGTTTAAAGACAATTTGAAATCTTACCTGGCAACTGAATACACACCCTAATTATGCTTTACAATACTCATGAAAACTAACTGTGTTAGCGTAGCAGAAAAGTAAAATGAAAAAGCTAATGCTTGATCTTTTTAAAACTTACATTTGCAAAAGCGCGAGGCCATCATTCTATATCCTCATACCTGAGGTATTTGCGATTGTAAAAGTTGACCTTATCATGTCTTTATTAGTCAGCTCTTGCTTTTACTCGACCATACCTCTTTCGTGGAAATAAAATCAAAGGTTACATTGTTGCCGAGCCATCTTTTGATACTTGTATGTAGCACATACTCATATAATCTGGGGTAGGTAGCAATGAAATATTAAAGTGAATCGGAGAGTAAATTGGATGGTTTACTGGGCCGCTACTGGATCATGTAAGGACTGCTCACTGTTCCAACTGGTCGGCAACTATCTTTAATGAGGACGAAATATTTCTTGCGGACCCCTTATCAACATGGGATTCAAGCTAAGGTATCAAACCTCGTCTAGGTATCGTGTAATGCAAAACAGCAAACAGTGCTGACTCAGTAATTGGTTGAATCGGCACACGCTCTAGCCCACGCAGTTACCACGGACAAATGATGACAAATTTCAACAACTCAAAAATATCATTTTTTAGACATTTCTCACTTGTCTAAGACGATGGATTTTCGGAGTACTTAGATCAGTTGGCCTTCTTGTTCCAATTCACTCTGGGAACGAAGTAATGTCACGAGGTACGAATGTTCTATTCGTTATTGTTGTACGGTTTCTCGACCGAGCGACGGTAAAGATAAGCTGTAGCCAAATATTTCGTATAGAGTGCATTTCACACTCCAAGGTACAACTAGAGTTGAGTTTGCAAGCTTTGCTCGCAGCAAAGAGGTGCCGAAGCCTGTGTATGGGATGTTGTTACTTTGGAATGTTACTGAATTTCCTCTTGCTCTTGGGAACTGAATGAGAGGGCGTATGTGATAATAAACCAGTTTTAGAATTATTTTTTTCGGCAGCGAAATGTTCTATGTTTTGAGTTAATTGAAGAGAATGGTGAAAACATTTTTCTTTTTAAACTGCTGTTTTTCAAAATATCGTAGACTAAGGAGATTTAAAATGTGAGTAGCTCGTAACATAGTAACAAGGTCATGTTATGCATATCGCAGAAATACATATTCCACCTAGATATGTTCACAGATTTCAACACTGACCTCTGTAAATAATTTTTCCTTCTTGCATTATTATCATCACTATGCTGAGAAGTTATGCGTGATATTGTCACAAATTACAATCTATCTTTGAGAATCTATGTTTCTTTGAATCATGTCATGTTGCTAGCGCGGAGCGGGGGTGTCCCCATATCAAACTGAACTATGATATACGGTTGTTTATATGTCAGCAGCGAGCAGAGAACCAAAAAACCAAAGGTTTTGGAGAGTCTAGTCTACTGCTAGATTACTCGAAAAAAACAGCTTAATTCAGTTATAATGATATAACTTTTAGTCCGGCTGTAAAAAAATGAAAGCTCAAAAGCTCAAAATATGGTCCATTATTGTCATACGTGTTCTTTTTGTCAATTGAAACTGACGAGGCGTTCAATGCTATGTTCAGTCGTTACCACCCTTTATTTCTTCTGTTTCAGGTGGGAAAAAATGTTGCCATATAAAATGTAGACTGGCAATCAAAAACCGGGATACTTCCAAGATAAAATTAAAAAGTCTCATCGTTTAGAAATGCAAAAAACACAACGAGGTGAACTCTCACAGAAGTCTAGTCTTGAAAAGCAGTAATAATTGTCATGAGGTACACGACTTAAACGAGCTGCGTGGTTACAAATTCTGTAGAGATCACTGTGAGGTCTTATTTAAACCTCTTGATAGGATTCTACTATTTCTACTAATTCTGCTATGTCCTCGACTCTTACTCGCAGTCAGAAATTACAGAACTGATGTCGACGGAAAGACTTCTTCAAACCTCCTAGGAGTATCTGTTATGTTTATTTAGAAATGCCAGGCGATTCCGAATCTTCTGAGCTTGGGAAAACTAAACTATTGGGCTATATACCCCGTGATTATTTTGGTCAGACCTCTAGTGGACCGATTGAACTGCCCGGTAGTCAAAAATTGTTACAGAATTTCGACGGAACGACTTCTTTACCAGTCAACGGTGGTTCAGAGAATTTCTTTATCGAAGTTGGCATTTCTAAACAGTGAACACAAAATACTGTCCCCTCTTCCATTTTTCGAGGGTGTTTACCGAATGTAATTAAAAGATGGAAATCGTCAACTGAATCAGTCAGGCCTTTTGTCGCTAATAATTACCATAACTGGTCGATGTCGAATCGGCAGTGAACTTGCAGACAACTTCAGCAATTTTTCTCTCATTAGTAGAGTTTGAAAATGTGTACGATTGAGACAATAAACTCCGGAAACTTGAATTCAGTCTATACTGATTTGACTCCTATTTTTTAAATGTTTTAGCAAAGTAACAAAAGGAAAAAATTACACTTAAGATCAAAATTTGACAGGTATCAAAACGAGTTAGTTACATGCCAGGCTCGAGCTTAAAATTGCAAATAAAATAAAATACTCTATCCCAAGGTCGTTTTAACAACATGACCTCTTCATACTGCAGCTAGTATTTACATTTTGCAAGAGCTGTGTTACTTGCATATCTTTCAAACGGCAAGGAATATTCGGTGATTTCTCTCTCACTTAGTTTAGAACAAAAGTTTTGACACTAACGTTTAGATAAAGATCTTTGCGAAGGAACGAAGTCAACGAAATCAACTTATTATTCAAAGAGCAACAAGAAAAGTACCAACGCCTAAAACTTAACAAAATCTTAAGACATAGAACCTGAAAGTATTTACTGACTGATCTTAGAAATATCCGCCGATTAATTGGACTATATTGCTGATTGTACAACTAGTGAGGTCGTATCTTTATGCTGGCTTGCGTAGTGAGTCTTCTGACACCGTTATACCAAATATAAACCTAAATTTTCTCAATTTTAGATATGTTGAATATGTAATGTTGTAAATAAAATGGCATTCTAAGCTTTTACTTGAGGGAATACTTCACTTAGGATAGGGCAGCCTGGTATCTACATGTTTGGCGAATCTCGGCTTCAGGAAACACCCTCGGCTGAATATTTTGAATCCGCTTTAAATGACACGATGCAATTTGTCGAGTTTATTAACTCAAAACCGTGCAGTGTGTGAAATAGTGCCGTTATCTAGATCTCTTCGTGTGTCTCTGTCGGTATAAATTTGGTCTCTGTTGAATATGCTAGGAATGTGTTCAGTTCCAAAATGAAAAATTAGCCGTAGTGTATGCTGGCGAAGCTTGAACAGACTTTCCGCTTAATATTTCCGCTAGAACCCTATGCAACTTAGAGCATATGAGTTCAAAAATGGCTGTAAAATGGTGCAGTTCAAAAACTGGGTTTGCACCTAACATTTATTGAACCGTTACATACTCGGACGTGTTCAGATTCAACTCTTACAACAACGATATTCATTGAATGTTTAGCTGCAGGTATGTAACATGGAGCTGTTTAAAGCACGCAATGTTTGATAGATGGGTATCTTTTACACACGAAAGTCCTAGGAAGAGCAATATCGGCTTTAAAGCCATGTTAGAAATCGAACTTAAGTGGCGAGCCTATGTCCCTAGAGCGATCAAACGAAAAATGTAAGGTGTACAAGAATGCAATTCAAAATTGTTTTTAAAAACTATTTGCACTAGATGAGCTTAAAACATTTAATATCACCTTGTGGTCAGTACAAATCATGGATACACATACTTGAAAGTTTTTCCTCTCCAGAAGGTCTTCAGAGTATAATAGTAATAATAATAATAATAATAATAATAATAATAATATTTTTTTTTGATAGCTACTTCAACTTTATTGTGACAAAAACTAGAGCTAAGCTTTACAAAATGCTATAATATTTACACAATTTGATGTCTGTTAAACCTGTAAAACATGTTTCCGTATCTAATCATGATATCATGGTTACTACAACTAATACTAATACTACTATCATCATCATAACATTAATTAACATATTCCATACAAATAATAATAATAATAATAATAATAATAATAATAATAATAATAAACAAATTAGTTACATGCCAGGCTCGAGCTTAAAATTGCAATTAAAATAAAATACTCGATCCCAAGGTCGTTTTAACAACACGACCTCCATACTGCAGCTAGTATTTACATTTTGCAAGAGCTGTGTTACTTGCATATCTTTCAAACGGCAAGGAATATTCGGTAATTTCTCTCTCACTTAGTTTAGAATAAAAGTTTTGACATGAACGTTTAGATAAAGATCTTTGCGAAGGAACGAAGTCAACGAAATCAACTTATTATTCAAAGAGCAACAAGAAAAGTACCAAAGCCTAAAACTTAACAAAATCTCAAGTCATAGAACCTGAAAGTATTTACTGACTGATCTTAGAAATATCCGCCGATTAATTGGACTATATTGCTGATTGTACAACTAGTGAGGTCGTATCTTTATGCTGGCTTGCGTAATGAGTTTTCTGACACCGTTATACCAAATATAAACCTAAATTTTCTCAATTTTAGATATGTTGAATATGTAATGTAAATAAAATGGCATTCTAAGCTTTTACTTGAGGGAATACGGCTTCACCTATTGATAGGGCAGACTGGTATCTACATGTTCGGCGAATCTCGGCTTCAGCAAACACCCTCGATCGGCTGAATATTTCGAATCTGCTTTAAATATTAACACGATGCAATTTGTCGAGTTTATTAGTTCAAAAACCGTGCAGTGTGTGAAATAGTGCATTTCGACAATGTTCTTTTCGCCTGAAATTAATTGAAACCTGCTTGACCCGGCGTTTCGGTAAAACTAGGGAACATATGGGCGCATATACCACGGCAAAGGCGAGGACAACGACTATTACAAAATGTATTTATATTCTACTTCAGAATTTCGCAGTTATCTAGATCTCTTCGTGTGTCTCTGTCGGTATAAATTTCGTCTCTGTTGAATATGCTACGAATGCTTTCAGTTCCAAAATTAAAAATTCGCCGTAGTGTGTGCTGGCGAAGCTTGAACAGACTTTCCGCTGAATATTTCCGCTAAAACGCTATGCAACTTAGAGCATATGAGTTCAAAAATGGCTGTAAAATGGTGCAGTTCAAAAACTGGGGTTGTGCCTAACATTTACTGAATCGTTACATACTGTGAGGTGTTCAGATTCAACTCTTACAAGAACGAAATTCATTAAATGTTTAGCTGCACGTATGTAACATGGGGTTGTTTAGAGCACGTAATGTTTGATAGATGGGTACCTTTTACACATGGAAGTCCTAGCAAGGGCAATGTCGGCTGTAAAGCCATGTTAGAAATCGAACTAAAGTGGCGAGCCGATCAAACGAAAAATGTAAGGTATACAAGAATGCAATTCCAAATTGTTTTTAAAAACCATTTGCATTAGATAGGCTTAAACATGTAATATCACCTCGTGGTCAGTAAAAATCATAAGTACACATACTTGAAAGTTTTTCCTATTAAGATGGTCTTCAGCGTATAATTTGTTGCGATGGAAATTCCCAAAGTAGAAACGCCAAACGTTTTGTTGATGCCTTCGATCGAATACAGCCGACCGCCATCGACCTCTGCCACTCGGCTCGTATTAATGGCGGCTCGCAATGTCGTTGACAATTGTAAAAACGTGAACTATTTCCTGGTAATTTCGCCGATCCGTGCCACAACTGTCCACAACCCGCAGTTATTCCCAGATATGATATAAAACAACTGGAAGCTCGGCGTCCCTGGCCATGCAAATATTACCGACGGTCACGGCTAGTTAGAGGTGTTTGCAAAAAGGCGCTCACGTCAGTAGTCGTCAATTATTCCAAAAAGGCGTTGCTCGGGCTTTCACTTTTCATCGAAGAACACTTGCTGAAGATTTCAAGAAGAACAAATAACGACAACGCTGCAATGCATCGAAACAATTTGATGATCTGTCTAGACGTGAAATATTGTTTCCTAAAGTAACGTCACAGAATACATCCGCTTCGAAAGTCTGGTTACCATGGTTATGGTGACATTTGATTGATTAAGACAAAATGCGTTCAGCTGCAAACAAAACTGCGACACTGGAAGAATAATGAAAGCCTTAAAATGAAATTAAAGTTAAAGTTGAATTAATATATCCAAAATAAAACCGCAATAGAAGAATCAACACAGAAACTAATATATGACGATATTAGAAATGTCTTACCTGTCATCTTCAATTGTTTTTAAAGGGAGAATGGCCCACGCAGATGCCCTGTTGATAATGAAGCTATGCTAGAGTCAGAGGTAAGTATGGAATTATTTGCCTGAGAACATGGGAGAACATCACTCTTTGTGTATGGCTCAAAAATGTCTTTCCTGTGCGTTAATATGATTGCCCCAAAATCGCAGTAATGTCCGTTCTTATATTTTTGTGGCTGGTTGGTCCCTGGAGGCGCGTAATATAACGACTGTGCAATAATCAGCAGGGGTACATAGTTTGAAAATGAGCGCATGAGTGTAAAAATCACACCCTGTCGTAATTTTTATCTTGTATTTTAAATTATCATAATATCTTGCATTTTTTAAATTATTATATTTCTTTTAGTCCAGGGCCCCTCTGGATATCAGTCTCGCTGCTGAATAGGCCACCCTGGCTAAATAAAGATTACTTACTTAGTCACTTATCCCTCTCACTTCCTAATATGACAAAAACTTGGACGAAACTTTAACTTGCCCGATAAACTTGATTTTCCTATTGATCTCTCTCGCTCTCTCACATACATTGCAAACAGTATATTCGTGTTATGAGATTTTCCTTTTGTTAGGAAAAGGACTGCATGAATTGTTGGGTTTTTGTATTAGTTATTTTTGACTTGAAGAAGTGGATGGGAACTCCAAAAAATAACATCGCATGCATGTTCGACAGCTCTTCGTCACATTTATGTTCGTAAGTAGTTGCAAGAGAGGCCTGAACTGGGTAATTTTGGAAATGGGATTTGAAAATGTTTTCACTGGGAAAATTGAAGTCATTTGCCTGTATTTCATTTATTCCAGCGCATAGATGGCGGTCAGGGCTGTGTCCCAAGCAACAACACTCCTCCGGTTGAGCCACCTGCCGGGCGGGCGATCCCTGAGTTGGGAAATGTCAAGCAGGGCGTTGGACCTTCTCTCCCTGACAAGGAGGAGGAGCAGAACCTCAGTCAAAGCACGCAGGACGGAGAAGAGCGGCAGCCAACCTACCAGCAGGGTGATGATAGCCAGGGTAATGCATCGAGCTCCCTCAGGGCAATTAGGGGACAAGCCAGTGAAATATCTTGCTCCATCCCAGTAGTACATGAAGTTGCTGTTGCCGGCCATTGGTTGAGTGCACATGAGCGGCAGCCAGTGTACCAGCGGCAGGCTAATGATGATCAGGGTGATGGAATGAGCCACCCAATGGCAATTGGTGGACAAGTCCGTGAAATATCTTGTCCCATCCCAGAAATGGAGGAGATTGCAGGATTGAATACGCGGGAGTGGCAGTCAGTTTACCAGCAGAGCGATGTTGGAAGAAGCAATGATTTAAACCATTCCATGCTGAATGGAGAAGGGCATGTGTCCAGACAAGAATCCTCCATTCAGGAATCATTTGCTAGTCAGTTGGTGAATGGACAACAGCAGCAGCCCTGTTACCAGCAGAGTGCACGGGCTAATGGACCGAGCCAGCCCACTCAGGAGATGGTCCTGGATGGATCGCAGACGCGAGATAGCCAAGAAGTACGTCACCCTATTCAGGAGACGAGACCGTCTGGAGAGCGGACGCTAGAAGAACATGAAGACCTGCCTCCATGTCACCACCAGCTCAATGGTGCCGACGTAAATGGAGTGAGTTCCACAGGTCAGACGGAACAGGCTGTGGAACATAACTGTAGTCGCCAGGAACTGCAATTGTGGAAACAAGAACTTGGCAGGCAAGCTGATGTTACGCATACTACATTTGCATGGGAAATCAAATACATCGTCAAATCATGATACCTCGGTAATCAACACTTCTTCAACCATTTTGAAAGCATTTTTTTTTGCTAGATTTTTTTTGTGGGTCATACAAGTCGATGTAAATTTCCAGCTATTGTGTCAGTGAACGTAAATGCTGAAACCATACTCGAACAAAAAGATGCCAGCCACCACCAAATATGTAAGACTGTTTTTATTTACAATTGTCTGTTAAGAGGGATACGTTTAGCACTTTTACAGTTTTAAGGCGCAAATGGCAAAAGTGAATAATATGCGTGGTGGAATTTATTAGCGTATCTCTTATTAAATACATTCTCATCTGATTAATAGTTGCAGCTTTTCATATGTATGCATGCGTGCACACCATCATATCGAATTAACCTTGCAGTGAACTGCGACTAAAGAAGTGATTTCGATAGCTTTAATCAACAGCATTGACACCGCTATATGATGTTAAGGGAAATAGTCTAATGTAAATAATAAGAAATAAATTGTGTTTTATTCTCAGGGTCGAGCCACAGAATGCCACAAGGAACAAGATGAATCCAAGGGAAACATTTTTTATTTTGGAAATAACAGAGGTTCAACAGCGTCGCCAAGGAGATGCGAATGGAGAGCCAATGGCTTTCTTCAGTTCAGCCAGGGGAAATAAAGAAGAAACAAAAGAACGCATGATCGTAGGTACCCTTCTCGGCAGGCGTTATTAGGGTCGTCATGCAACGGTCTAGTGCCAGTGAACAATGGTTGCTGTGTCGCATGTGACTAAAAGATAAAATAAGTCTCTTCACCTACTGCAGTTGTGCCGTTGTTGTCCTCGCCTGCGTCATCGTAGTCGACTCTCGCTGTAAAAGTCTGTTCTGTTTTTCTTAAGTTCGTGGAAGTCTTAAGTTGAATTTTTTTTTTTTCAATTGAGTGTCATGATTTCTGTGGGGAGTTGTGATTCTGCTGCACACCGCAATTCGGAAGGACTCGGTGAGCGGCCAAGAGAACTATTGGAAAACAGGTAGGAATTGGCAGCACTAACCTCAATTTGTAGATTGCAGCGTTGTTAGACTTTTGATTGTGATGCGAGACTCTTTTTTAGTAAAATTAAACTCTTTCTTCGGTAGCTAAAAAACTAAGAATTCGTATTTTTCATGAGCCTTCCATATCGCGTGCGCCGATATTTGCATACCGCGTGCGCCGATTTGTTCCGTAATCCCAACCAAAACTTGCCCTACAATTCCATTCGTTTACATTAAGTTTACAGTCTCGCACGGGCAAGCCTGAGGACTGATTGGCAGTACTCATGCATCAATGAGCATGACCGCTCCATGCATTCTCAAACAATTCATTTCAATTCATTTAATTATGAATTCATCAAGTTTTGGTCCGACGGAAACGACAACCAAAAGTAAAAATAACTTTTGAATACTCTTATTCTAACATACAGCTCGAATACTAGTTTACGGCTCGGATACAACTCGACACTGTTCACACTGTTCGCTAGATTCACACAAGTCGATGAATAAATTATGCTAAATACAAAATTCTCACGAAATGTCTCACGAAATTATTAGTCTTCCGAAACGTAAACAATGACTTCCGCACACCCCGGTCAAGCGTTTATTCTTAAACAATGTCTTCTGAACACATTTCATTCTGTTCCTTGTACAGAGCTGAAATTTATATACGTGATATATATACAGCTCGAATACTAGCATACGGCTCGGATACAACTCGACACTGTTCACACTGTTCGCCAGATTCACACAAGTCGATGAATAAATTATGCTAAATACAAAATTCTCACGAAATGTCTCACGAAATTATTAGTCTTCCGAAACGTAAACAATGACTTCGCACACCCCGGTCAAGCGTTTATTCTTAAACAATGTCTTCTGAACACATTTCATTCTGTTCCTTGTACAGAGCTGAAATTTATATACGTGATGCAGGGCCGTAGCTAGCGCAGGGGCAAGGGGGGCAGTTTTTAACTTTCTGGAGTGTTAGGTGTTAACTCTATACTACTATGATTAGATTACCGTTGCGACTTGGTAAGTAAGTACTTATATTTTTTCCCGAGCAATCTTAACATGGAAATTTACGATGAATTGATAAAGAATTTTGTGAACGAAAATACAACTGAAGAGATCTTTTACCCACGAAATAGAGTAACCCTGTTAGTTCGTTATATATGTTTAGTGTTGTAAGGCCGAGACATGTATCAGGTTAACAAAACTCAGTTCGGTTTAAAAAATAACTGTCGTTTTACACTTGACCGAAATCGATGTTTTTGACGAAATCTTTCGTGGAGAATGCTGAAGACAGGACTTTTAAGTCTTAAGATTTCATATATTACTGGCGGACAGATATTTTTTTTTCGCCAACTGGCGAGTTGCTGCACTGGTTACAAGCTCCTTAGTTGCATTGAAACATCTCGACACAACAAACCCAGAACGAGCTTTGAGTTGTTCGATTCCGCATAGGAGAGGATGCAGTCCTCACGCACACAAATCGCGATACACTTATACACCTACGTCGCGATATATGTAGATTCAGCGGATTGAACAGGGCGGGAAATTAAAACTATAGATGAAACTGGTGTCTCGTCAAATATATTATCTTGTGCAAGTGAAAATAATTTATGAAAGACCATATATTATCGTGTGTTACGTAATTAACAAATAAAGAAGCCTCGACTGTGCTCTGTTCTGTTGTAAAGCACGCAGGAAGCGGTAGAGCACGAAAGAAGTGTAGGGGAAAACACGAGACGTAGTCGAGTGTTTTTCCCTACTTCTTGAGTGCTCTACCGCTTCCTAAGTGCTTTACAACAGAACAGAGCACAGTCGAGGCTTCTTTATTTGTTTTATGATAAAGAATCAGATAATTTCCCCACGCATTCGGCTGAATTTTCAAACCAAACTTTATTTTCCAAACGAGCAAAAGTGGCGTCAGCCGTGTACTGTTCTCTGATAAAGCACGCTAAAATAAGCCAATCACAATCCTTGTTAGAATTGTTCAAATAATTTGATTGGCTAACGAAGCGACAGCTGTCAATCACAAACTGGACTTCAGCTAAGCTTTCAGTTTCGAGAAGTTTGAGCGGCTTTCGAGAGAAGAATGATGCCTTCAAAGTTCGCTTTTAAGTTAATTTTTAAATACGGATCTCAAGGCAGGTAAAGGTTTATAGTCCAGAGGAATCCGGCCGTATTGTGGCCCATGAAAATGAGCACTTTTCCAGTGGAAATTACGAAACGCGGAGCTCAAAGCTTGTGGATGAAAATGCGAAATGCCGGGTTGAATTTGAAAGGAGCTACAGTTATTTACGGCTTGTAGCCGCATGCAGCAAGATTGCCCGAACTAGCGTAAAAGTTAGAAAGACTTAACGACTCCCACTGGTTCTACTTCGAGCACAGAAGAGAATATCAGAGCAAGTTTTGCACTGACCACTCGTCGGTTTGCTTCGCTGAGATGACCGGAGAACGAGCGTTACTACACTGCATGTAAGTGTTGTTTGAGCAAATGAGCATTTTTAATTGTAAATTTACAAAAATAAAGCTTCTCATCATAAACAGAGACAGTTCAATTGTTTTCTGTCGTTGTTTTACTTCTTAGTATAATTTCTGCCTTCGTAACAAAATTAATGTTTTTATCGAAGCACTGTTTAGGTTGAGAATTTGTGTATTTCGCTACAGCTGTACATGTTTTGTCGGCGGGAATCTAGCAAAACTTGTTATTTTAGTACAGTTTTAACACTACTGTTGCTAACAATGGTCTCTGTGAGCCATATTTACTGCAGAAAAATAGCTCGCTTCCAGTGCGTTTGTCTGAGTCACAGGGGATGTTTAATTTGGGTCAAATTTGTCAAAATTCCGAAGCAAAAATTTGGAAGCCAACTTACCGTCATCAACCCGTGCTCTGTTCTCTGATAAAGCACGCTGTTTCAGCCAATCAGAGCGCGCGTTATATGGAAACTTTATTATAATATTGAATACTGAACACTGAATACTGAATACTGAATACTGAATACTGAATACTGAATACTGAATACTGCAAGGGTATGGACTTTGGACCAAAGATTTCTTTTTTCCTTGCGTTAAAAGTGTGACGACCAATCGGAACAAACACTGCTGATAAATTTAGCGCTTCCTGTTTTCACGGGATAGTGTTTATCGAAGCGACCTGTTCAAGGAGATGAATTTTCGCAGCAACCCTAACAGTTGGTTTTCTTCCTCCGATCCGCTCTTGGAAAGAAGTAATGCCATAAGGTACGAATGTCCTATTTGAAGTTACATTATGGATTTTTTGAGCGTCAGCAGAAATAACCCGAAACGCACTCCACTACGATAATGATACCAAGTTTGAGATCTTTAGAGCTTGCACGATTGAGTTGCCGCAACCTGTGTATGCCGTGTATATTATCCCGCAGGTCTTTAATATGATGTAAAAGTAAATTTGTTTATTCGCTTTACACTTGTTGTTCCTTCATCTTGTGTTATGTATAGTTTCACATCATCTTGATTAAAATCGGTTTATGTTCAAGAAAACAAACATTATGACGCGAAGGCCGTCAAAAACCAGGCTGTGTTGATTCATGCGCTTGCTATGTTGCATAGAATGAATGATATGAACAACGGAAATACAAATGAAATGAAGATGTGACCATCGAGGTTTTGATACCAATTTAAGCAATTGCAAATTAAGTCCGAAGAAGGTATTTCCGTGGATGTTGGTCGTGCCACAGAAATGATAGGGCATTGATTTGTTCACACCCTCAGCACACCCCCAGTACACCCCTTGACTACCAGGAATGGTTGTGGCGATAACAGCAAGTATGAAAGTGTGAATCTATATAGAGTTTGCTTCAAAGAAACCACTGATAAATAAACTGTTCGATCGACGCTATTAACATTCTCTTTTCGTACCCTTTAGGTTTTGTTGGAGTATTCTTTGAACGAAACTGCGATTTAAAATTATCGTTCGATCGACACAAGTATGATCGAGTGACTTATCAAACCTTTTGGTGAATACTTTATATTCTTCATTTATTTGCTGACGATGAAGCTACAACAGAATTATTTTTCTACTCGCTTTTGGAGAGTGTTTTGTAATGAGAAGCAGTTCGCAGTGAACAATTTGATATTCGATTTTCTCTTCGTGGAATCGAAATACTCGAGAAACGATTTTCGCTGAAACAATTTCCTCTCACAGTGTATTTTGTTGCATCTGTTGCTTAGGGTTCAAGGTATATATATGTATTCGAACCACTTAATTGATAGCCTGTGGTGTGCAGTGTGAAAAAAGGCAATAACAGACGTCTACTTGCGGGCTAACTGACCAACTCATTGCATATAGTAAAAACCCACATGCAAGAACCTAGTGGTGTAAAAGCCTGCTGGCGGAAATTTGCTAATTTCAAACCCCAAGAGATAAGAACCTGTTTAGCCAAGTAAGATCACCAGTTTCTTATATCAGTGTGGGTTGCAGTTAAATTATGAACTCTTGTTATGGAGGTAACACTAAATATACTTCTGTAATCAGTTGTGTTTGGCTTATCATAATACAGTTGTGCATAACTCTGCACATTGAAGGACCAAACACAAGTTTATTTATTTTTCTGGTGATCAACATAATTTCCTTCGTAGACGTTAAGAACCTTATAAGAACCTACTCAGCCTAAATGGGCAATAACTACTCCAAAATGAAATACAAGAACCAAAATAAAATACAAGAACCTATTTTGCCAGACTTCAAAGAATGTAGGTTCTTACACGCGGATTTTTTTACTGTATCTTACTTCAACTACAATCGCTGAGTTTTCGGTCTCGTGTTTGGAAGTCATAACTTTCTTTCAGTTTTCTAACTGCAGTTTCAGAACATGTTTAAAGTCGGACAAGACTCTGGGAGGAATCGAAACGAACTAGTGTAAGCATTTACGATTTAATGATCATTTGCAAACATGATCCGTCGACAACACTCTCTGATTATTTCGCTGTCATTATTTCCACTACACTACATTTGGAATTCGTAGATTTGATGGTATTCACGGTTTATTTTCTAGGAACCTGGATTTTCTGGTCACAAAACATGCAATTGAAATGTAAGGTACTTTGGTGCAATTTTGTCTCCAGCATTTCAACCTTAAATGAGCTGTGACAACAGATCAGACATTCACATGACAGTCTGTTCAGTTTTCAACACCTCAAGTAATAAAAAAAAGTTCGCGGCTGCTGAATATTTTATATAAGAAACAGATATAAGTGAGATTTAAGTAAGATTTGTTTAGGGTGTGACAGAGTTGTTATAGCCGAGAGTTGTAGACCCATAATTCCAGTTGGCAGATGGGTTCAACCGGTCCAACTAGTAGGCAACGGTGATTACAAGGGATTGAAAGTTTTCAAGTCAGTTAAACCGGTCGAAAAATTAGCAAACTATTCCTAAAACTTGAATTCAATCTGCAACGAGTTGATCCTATGTTTCTTGTTTTAGCAAAGGATCCCCCAGCCATATTACTGACTTAGAAATTTGAACGAAGTCGAAATTAAGGCTATTATAAATGCATGCCAGACTGAGCTTAAAAATGCAACTAAAATAAAATGCTCTATCCTAATATCGTTTCAATATGACCCCTTTACACTGCAGTATTTACATTTTGCAAAAGAGCTGTGATACTTGGATATCTTTCAGACAGCAAGGAATATTCGAACATTTCCTTCTTTTAAGTGTAGACCCTCAGTTTTGATACAAAACGTTTTTATTTGTATAGAAAATTCGTCAAGAGTTCTTTCCAAAGCGACTACGTCAAGAAAATCACGAAATTATTCAGAGATCGCCGAGAAAAATAACAAGAAGGCACCAATGCATAAAACGTGACAAACAACATGCAATTTGTAAGTGACCCTGTAAGTATTTACTGACTGATTTTAAACGTACGCTGATTATTTATTTTGCTCGCTGATTTTACATGAGAGAAGATTATTTTTTCACTTGTTAATGTCAAAATGTTGAGCCAATCTTGAACTGGCCGAGAAACACTCTTCGCTGAACATTTACGCTATAAAACCATGTAACTCAGTAGAGGTTATCAGTTAAGAATGCAGTTTGAGATTAATTTGTATTAAACCGTTACACTTTGTGAGGCATTCATTCCAACCTTACAAGAACGAAATTATTCGAATCATAGTTAGAACAAAATGTTCGATAGATGAGTGCTTACATAAACTCAAGGTCTAGCAAGAGCAATATTGGCTGCAAAGGAGTGTTATAAATCGAACTAAAGTGGCGATTCAATATTCTGAATTTCGCTAATCAAAGCAAAAATATAAGCTATGCAAGCTTACATTTCAAAGTTCTTTTGAATGATAGATGAGTACATGTACTTAAATAAACACAAGTCCTTGCAAGAGCAATACATGCTGAGAAGCAATGTTATAAATCGAACTAGGCGATCCAATATTCTGAACATCGCTAATCAAACCAAAACTATAAGCTATACAAACTTACATTTCAAAGTTCTTTTGAATGATAGATGAGTACATGTCAATAACCACAAGCTCTAGCAAGAGCAATATTGGCTGCAAAGCAATGTTATAAATCGAACTAAAGTGACGATCCAATATCGCTAATCAAGCCAAAAAAAATATAAGGTAGGGAACTTACATTTCAAAGTTCTTTTTAACGAAACTTTTCAGAGTAGATAAGCTTGAGACAATACAACTGAAAAACAAAATACTTGAATCGTCATTTATAAGTGAAATTAGAAACCATATCAACAGACCAGGCGACGTCTGGTGAACAATGTTGGAAGGCGGTAGGTCGCAGTCATATTAATATCAAGATCTGGGCGCTCGTAGGTTCTGCAAGATTAGCTAAGTTAACGTGGTCGAAATATGACTGACATAGAAGTTTGTAAAGATCGGAAAGTAGAAAACGTATCATCTACAGTCTGTGCACAATACAGTGGTGCTTACTTGAAAATTGTTTCGCGAAACTTTCGTGGAAACTTCCATCCTTTACTTAAATTAGACCAAAGTGGCAATCCAATGTAGCTAGATCAAATTCAAAATTTTAGCCATGCAAACTTATAATTCAAAGTTCTTTTGAAAGGAACTATTCAGAGTAGATAGACTTAAGACAATAGTATCACTTCTCAGTTATTAGAAATCATGGAAACACATACTTGAAGCTTTGTCCTCATCAGAAGTTCTACCAGAGCATAGGTTGTTGCTGTTAAAACTCCCAAGTAGAAAAACGAACGTTTCGATGAAGCCATCATTGATTGAATCACAAGCAAATACAACCGACCACCATCGACCTTTGCCACTTCGTTCGCATTAATGGCGGCTCGTTCGCGTGATGTCGATAACAATTGTGAAAACGTTATCTTTTCCTATGTTACTGCGACGATCCGTGCCAGAGTTGTCCACAACCAACACTTTAAAAGTCAGTCCCGCATGAAGCATCTGGTAGCTCGGTGTTCGCAGCCATGCACAAATTACTAGCGGTCAGGGTTGTTAAAGATGTTTGATAAAAAAGGCGCTGGCGTCAATGGCATCAGTGACTCCACGAAGAATCACAGGTTTACCGGAAAAGATGGAGCTTTCATTTTCTGTCGAAAATCACCCTTTATGTTGAAGATTTTCAGAAGAACGAATAACTAGAAACTGAATACGACATTGCCGTACTGCTTCGAAGCAATCCCATATCTGTGCCTAATATCATAATTGTTTCCGCTTTCTATTTCCTCTTCAATCTGGTTACTATGGTTACGCTGGCATTTCATTGGCTGAAGAAACTTGTTCCGCTGCAAACCACCAAAGCGAGCAATTTCTCTGCCAAAATAATACAAAGAGCACACGCAATTACAAAAGTCAAGATAACAAGAATAATTTTAGACAATGTCAGAAATGTCTTCAATGTAACCTTCAATTTTTACTTTTTGAAGGAATGGCCCAAGCAGATGCCCTGTTGATAATGAACCTCCGGTAGAGTCAGAGGTAAATATGGAATTCTTTGCCAGATAGTATGTAAGCATATACCTCTTTGCGTATTGGTAAACAATGCATTTCCTTTGAGTAAATTGATTGCAACTAAATCGTGAAGCAGTCTGTTTTTGGCTGGTTGGTCTCTGAAAGCACGTAATATATATAACAACTGTGCAATAATTATTAGCAGGGGGTACATGGTTGGAAAACGAGGCCTAAAAGCGCGAAAAGTGGACGCCATCGATCTCCATCCTGATCGGTTTGTTGGTTTGCTCACGGATTATTTGTTCCTATAGCTACGAAAGAGAACGATTCCTTTGATTGGTTCGCTGAAGCTTGTTGACGTCAATGCAAATGTTTCCTATCGAAAAATATATATCAGCGTTCACTGGGGTTTTCCCAGAATAAAGGTGATCTCAACAAGTCATATCTGGGAAAGAACCAGTGGACACGCGCGAAAAGTAAACCATTGTTTGATGGTCGATTACATCCACTTGCTGGATTTGAAATGAAAGATTATTCTGATTGGTTCGCTAAAGCTTGCTGACGTCAATGCAAATGTCTCGAAATCTTCTGAATAATATTATCAACGTTCACGGGGGCCTTGCCATGATAAAGGTGATCATTGACATCATTGGGGAAGAATCACTGGACAAACGCGAAAAGTACACTGACCCACGTGCTGGATTTGAATAAAACCCCAACTTCGAAAATAAGGATGTGACATTTGAATTTGCCTGTGCTTGTAGATACAAACTCCAGCGACGAGCGAAGTTTCCTATCTGTAGCAGCGAAAATGCTATTCTCTAATCATTTAGATGAATCAGTCAGTGACTCCATCGTAAGTTCAAAATTTTAATCTTATTTTTAGTCATCTTCTCTCTATGCTTTACCGAACGGCGCTTCTGTGATTAAACTTGAAAGGGACACTATCACGCGATGCGCATGTGTAAGATTGCTTTCCGTATCGGCTAAAATAATGGTTTTAGAAGGGATTTTTAGCATAATGTGCTATTTTATAGCTAAGGGAAAGCAGGTTTCTCAAGACAAAATTATTTTGAGATGAACCATGTCCAATATACCCAAACTTTGTCCATTCGTCTGAGATGCTTGACGATTCGACTTGATTCGGACGAAGTCGATCCACACCACTGGAAGTAATGAAACATTCACTGCTACGGGACCACCGAAATCAAACCCCTCTTGGCAATTGACTTCCGTCAAATAAACAGCGGTACCTCACATTTACGGCGAAAGTACTGGCGGTGGTGAATTCTTCAGTAAGTTTGAGTGCGAACAGCGAAGATAGGTTTGATATTATATTGTTGTTTGAGCCCAATCTGGAGTTGTCGTCGGCGGAGGGCTTCCGTGGGAAATCTATCGGCGTCTTGCCGATACTTATGATGTATTTTTTTTTAGCCCAATCGTACTCACATATTAGCTTATAACGTGCTCCAAAGTCCAGCGGTGCGGCAGATGAAATAGGACGTGTTCACGACCTTCCACATCTCACTGACGTTTTTTGTGTACAACACGACTTCTCTCTGCAAGTGTTGGGATATGAAGTTAGTATCTTGCCAAAGGTCACGTTAATTCGGCCTTCTGCCGGCCGACTACAACATACCGCAAATTGATTTCATGAAACAACAATAAATCACCCGTTACTTTTTATATTCAGACTGTTCAATTTTTGTGTTCCTTCCAGTGATGGTTGTTCAAAATTCAATTTTTCAAAGCTATCTTCGCTGTTCTCGACATTTTCGCCGTGGGTGTGAAGCCGCTTCTACTTTAATTCTGTCCTATTCGTAGTATTTGTTTGTACTGTCCTCAATTAGCACAGCAGTGCTAAATGCACGAGGTCATTTGCTTGTATTTTATTTATTCTAGAGCAGAGATGGTGGTCAGGGCTGCGTCACGAGTGACAACACTCCTCCAGCTGAACCACCCGCCGGGCAGGGGATCCCTGAGCAAGGGCAACAGCCAGGTTATCAGCAGGGAAATGATGAGCAGGGTGTTGGACCATCTCTTCCTGACATGGAAACGGAGCAATCCCTCAATCAAGAGCGGCATCCGACCAACCAGCAGGGCGATGATGGTCAGGTTAATGAACGAACCTACCTCAGAGCAACTGGCGGACAAGCCAATGAAGTATCTTGCCCCATCCCAGAAGCGGAAGAGATCGCAGGGTATTTGCTGAATACGCGTGAGAGGCAGCCAGTTTACCAGCGGAGCGATGTTGGAGGAAGCAGTGGTGTGAACATGTTAAATGGTGGAGGGGTTATATCCAGAGAAGAATCCTCCGTCCAAGAACCGGCTGCATGTCAGCTGGTGAATGGACAACAACAGCAGCCCAGTTACCAGCAGAGTGCACAGGCTAATGCACTGAGCCACCCCACTCAGGAGATGGGCCTGGATACACGCCAGAGCCAAGATAGACAGGAAGTGCCTTGCCCTATTCAGGAGACCGCACCTTTTGCAGAGCGGACGCCAGATGAACACGAAGACCTGCCTCCATGTCACCAGCAGCTAAATGGTGCCGACATAAATGCAGTGAGTTCCACTGGTGAGAGGGAACAGGCTGTGGAGCATACCTGTAGTCGCCAGGAACTACAACTGTGGAGACAGGAATCTGACAGGCAAGCTGATGTTACGTGTACTACATTCCTATTGGAAATAAAATACAGGGTCATATATGTTATATCCTGTGACTGGAGGCAACAATCACTATTTTTTTAACTAGCTACCTTATATCGAATACGACATTGTATCGAATAAAAAGTAAACTATGACTAAAGAGGTGATAACGATAGCTTTAATCAACAACATTGACACCGTTATATGATTTTAAAGGGAAATAGTGTAATGTAAATAATGGGTATTAAATTGTATTTTATTCTCAGGGCCAAGCCACAAAAGGCCACAAGAAACAAGATCAATCCAAGAGAAACATGTTTTATTTTTGAAATATCAGAGGTTCAGCAGCGACGGCAACTGGATGTCAATGAAGAGGCCATAGCTTTCTTCAGTCCCGCAATTAATAAGCATAAGTATGAATACAAGTTTGGAATAAGAGTTTATCTCAATGGAGTGGATAATGGAAGAGGCAGATATGTGGCCATCTTTGTTCACATGATGGAGGGAGAACATGATGATCTTTTACAATGGCCTTTCACTGGAACAATCACGTTATCGATCTTGGATCGGAGTGGTGCCAAACACAACGACATCAGCCAGATCGTACAAGCCACACAAAATGTATCTGCATTCCACAGGCCCAGGGAAGCCATTTGCCCTAAAGGATGTGGTTTTGTAAAGTTCGCTCCGATTGAGCAGGTCTTTGGTCCTCATTACGTAAAGAACGACAAGTTGTTTCTGAAAATTGAATTTTCCGACTAAGTGACGATAAGTTGCTGTTGCTATTGTTATTTTTGAATTTTTTTGTCGGTTAACTCATTTGTAAGGAGACGTTCACAAGCATAGTACTGATTTGTTGATGCTGGCTAACATTTTTTAACGATTGCTCTCTGCTGGCAAAACTGTTGAATATGCCTAGTTAATGGTTAGCTTAAAGGAATATAGAATCACCGTCGGCCGACAGAAATATTACATTGTGTTCGGAACATTGTGTTTCGGCGGCTTTGCCTTCCTCAGCTGTGTTTGTCACTGATTCTGAATAGTCACGAGTCTAAACACCTTATTCGACCGTTTACACAGATAATACGCGTCGCAGGGCCTGGAAAAATAAGGAAAATCAATAAAACATCTTGTTTTTGAGTTTCGAAATGGGGCACAGGAGCGCTCACAGTCGGCCGCGTTGGATATGAGATGAGATAGCCAACGAGGCGCCTAGCGCCGAGTTGAGTATAGTTATCTCATACACAGGAAGCGCGAGTGGAATAATTATTTTATTAAAAAACAGAAAAATAAAATAAAATAAAATAAAAATGAAAACGCCCCCCAAAATCAAGCGTACACATACCAAATTTTAGATCATGGTATAATCGCTGATATGCCATGATGGCGAAGCGATAGCCAATGAAAATTCTGGAATTGCACTATCCAATAATGCAGTTTTTATATTTGTATATTTTCTTCGACTTGCTACCTGTATTTTATGCGATAGAGTAGTTTTTGAAAAAAAAATGTTGATTGTAATAGATTTTACATGGAGCTTTTAAATGTAGCATTTATTATGTGGTTGTTCGCTGATATATCTTTTAGCCCTTTGTAACTATGCTGATCGATGAGAGACGTTAATCTGTAGATAGTGTAATTTTTAGTGTCATTTGTATCACTTGAAATGGTTTGATTCAAACTGTTCAGTACAACGTTTAAACTTATAAAAAAAATTGTTGTGACTTGTATTCTTTGAATCATTAATTCGGAGAGAGAAAATCATTCCAATCAAGGAAAGAAATTTAGAAACTCAAAAAAACGCTGTTTCTACTTTCCAACTTCACTAAAAAAATGTGCGAAACGGATACAAACCGGTTGGTTATAGTTCTCTGTCATTCTTCGCACCGCGCATACTACCCGTAAAACAGGTTAGTCTGGTTTTCGAAAAAGACAAATCTTGGATAACGAATCTCTTTTTAGACAGTTTGAGACTAGCAACCACGTACATTTTAACTTCTCATTTGTTTGTTTGTTTGCGTGTTTGTTGTTTTTACAAACAAGTAGGAAGTCCTGATTAACCCAAATATTCACAACTATTAATACCACACACACAAATCTCTACAAACAACGAAACATATACTACGCTTCGCTTCTGGTGTGTTAGCCCCTCTAGCCTGCCTCTGGTGGTGAGAGAGATTGTGACTTCTCAATTTGTTTACCTCGTTTGGTTACTTACTACGACAGTTATTCTTTAATCACTTGTGACTAATTACAGCAAAAGTAGCACGGAGAAAACGTGAAACCGTTTGCTAGTGCATATTAACAGGTAGCACAGGTAGCGTATGGTAACATGCTACAGGTGCTGCGCTGTGTAGGAATACGTCCGCGAGCAAGTCACGATTGGTTTTAGTCATAATTAGAGCGGTTTTCAATTGAGTGTCGTAAAACCGAAACCAAAGTAATCACTCTAACCAATCACAAATGACGTAGATAATCCAGTGAACCAATGAAAACTCCAAGTAATTACATGTAGTTGACGCAAAGCGCGGGAAAACCCGTGCGAGTGAATCTCGATTGGTTTTGGTTTTACTCCTGATTGGATGAGAAAGTGGCGCGAGTTTTTAAACCAATCGGGTGGCGTAGTAAGTGCAATATCAAATACTTTTCGACACTCAAATCAAAAACGCTCTGAAACAGCTGTGCAACTTTTGTTTAAGCCATGAGACCTTTTGGGACTACCCTAATGATCCGATTTAGTGCACTGGGCACTAATTTACTTTTGGTAGCTCAAGGGAGCCGCGTATTAGAGAGACGACGCTTATAAGGGATGAGGCGCTAATTTCTTTTTGAACATTACACTTCTGTATGTGGTTGAATACTTTAATGAAAAACAACACACACTTTACCCTAAGAACGGTAATAGGAGCTTTCATGGTTAACTGTTCAGCATTACATTCAGATTGGAGAGCGGACTTTATAATTCATTCGTCTGGTGACCCCAGTTTATGTCAATGTATTAAATGTCATTTTCGCTACGGCGGCTCTTATTAGTAGTTCTTGCTTTGGACGCTACATTAATTTATGGCTGTGTCTCACAAGGACTGGGAACTACCGAATTCACGAATTCGATATTGACCGAGGTCTAGATTTTCCCACCCAGATTGGTTACATTTTGCGGTGAAAAAGTTGCAAACTAAAATACAAAAATATGGACTATTTTGTTCTAAAAATATTAGTTTCATGGAAGTGCCAAAAAGCCTGATGACAAAAAAAAGTAAAGGGGACGAGCAAACTTTGGCAGAATTAAGTTCAGCTCATCATCGTTCGCAAGCAAAATGTCAGTTACGTTAAACGTAACTGGCATAAAATGAACATCTATTTATAATAATCGAGCTTAGTCGGTCTGTATGGGAGAATCTTGATCTCGGGCGTGAGTACAGACCGAACGCAGTGAAGTCTGTACTCATTGGTCAAGATACCTCCTGCTCGGTTAATAAGAGCTAAGTACGGCCGGGAATAATTCCCGGCTACCGGTCAATAGAACTTTTGGAGCGCTGTTACAACTTTCCTTGATGCCGACCTTATCTCTTCGCCGAAAAGAAATTTGATTGAATACGCATTGGGAAAGTGTATGAAATTAAAACAATATAAAGTCCTGAGACAACAAAGTGCATTTCCAAGCTTATTTATTTACTATTGATGTATAACAAATGATTTTCTCTCTACCAAGAAAGAACTGGACGCCTCGCTATGATATCTTTACTGCCAGAAAATAATACAGCTATTGACGTGACAGTCTGTTTTTAAAATTTGTCCAAATGTTGTATTTTACTTGGGGGAGGAAATAGTTCAGCTGTTTACGCAGTGTGCCAGCTTATTTTCTTAAGTTCAACAGTTACAAAGCAAAGCCACATTTTTTTACTGAGTTAATCCCTCCCCTGTTAGTTTAGTCAACCATAGAGAGTAGCCCCCCAGCTTGATGCAATACAATAATAAGGGTACTACATATTGTTGTGTATGCAAATAATGAAAAAAAAAAAACAATAATTTTGTTTCTTGGAAACAAATCACACTATTTTGTTCCTATTTATTTTGGTAATTGTTTGTGCTAATCTCACTAGCAATGCAGTAATATTCAAAAGGATTGCAGGTGTATCTCTTTTGCAATAGATATTTGCAATGATTACAAAACATACTTAGGTTGACAAGTATCAAGCATAATTTCCCTTATTCATAGTTATTCCGAGTTTTGATTTCAATTTGCTTAAATCTCTCATTTCTAGAAGCGAAAACAAACTCTACATCACCAGCCACCATGGGTGTTTGACATGGCTTATATTTGAAATGATTGGACAGTATATCTGTCTCGTGAAAAGTGGACCTTCAGTCTCTTGGACTTAATTTGTCCATCCATCATTAAAACATTTCAGAGTAGCCTATATTTACTCGATCGTACTTGTAGGTTGACTTGCATACCATCAGTTAAGAAATTTTCGCTCTGGTCGAACTACATGCCTACAAAAGAAATGTAAGCGACAACAAAATTAAAAGATAAGGCAAATCAAATTTCGTGTTTGACGTAGTTTAAAATACAAATTAAATTCATGACGGGTTTCGAACTTCCAGTCTGAGTGCAAATGCTGCTGAAATAGCTTGCATTTGCCTCTGAAAAACTTCGTAAACAAACCGACTGTCCGGCATTTACTCGTACACAGTAAGAAATCGGGCTAAAATGGCGATCTCGCTAGAATGATTAACAGAATCAAGTCAAAGCACACAAGATGTTTAAAGAAACAAGACACACCATGTCATCAAACTGACATTCTGAAGATTTGATATCATGCAAAACAAACTGTGGATGCGAAGACTCACAGTCTTCAGAACGCCTCACATTTAACGTACTAACCAGAACATGGTTCGTTGCCGCGAAAAGACTACCAGTAATTCTCACAGTTGGCAAGTGAGGAGCAATCTCGTCCCCTTCGAATACGAGGAGCCAGGCCATCGATCGTTCGCTTGTATTGTGTAAACCTGCGATCACACAGCATGAAAACATAAACTTTAGGCGTTCTTCATTATTTTTCCGCGACAAATACGAATTTGAACGTCTGATCGCAGGCTAGTGCCCATCGCGCCTCACAATGTCACAAGCTAATGTGGAAAATAAATTGGGCTACAATCGTTTACAGTCCAAGGTTTGATTTGGTAAGTCCTACCCGATATTGGCTACTCATACATTGAACGACGCATTTTCCGAGTTGTCCATATTTGGACCATAAATTCAATTATTGACCAATCTGCTTGTGCGATATATAAGACCAATCAGCAAGTACCAGGACAAGTATGCGCAACCCCAAGAGTCATACACCTGACTTGTTTGTCCATTATATACAATGCCTACATTGTAATACCTACGCCACTAATTGGTGGATTATTTAATGAATTTCTGGCCATGACTTCCGGGAGTAGTACAAAAAGCAAGAACAATAAGCGTAATATAATCATTCGAGCCAACGACGTGGGCGTGAACAAGAGCTGGTTCGCTTGGAGTATATATTTCCCTTCAATTCAAAAACATGGGCTCCTACGGGAAAATACCTTCCAGTATCCCCGGATTTTATTCAACGGCTCTGGAATTAAACGACGACAAATGCGCTATTTGCTATTTAGAGCTTCGAGAGCCCGTACTGCAGACAACTTGTGGACATAGGTTCTGTGGAGACTGCGTGATGAGGTATGACTTTGAATGAGCTAACTCTATCAGAATTTTTAACTAGTTTAGAATAGTGTGTTGTTTACGAGGTTCCGATTCCATTTTTCTTTATTTTTTTTTCCCCTGACTTTTTAAATTCGATTTTAAGTTAGTACAGAAAGGCGTGCAGCATTTGAATATTCATTTTTCAAAGCCAATTCGAGTGAACCGAGTCAAACTTTTGAATTAGTTGGGTGTCGACGAAATTATATTTCGAACTATCGATCCCATATGCCATCTTTTTCTTACTCGTTTTTTCACAGTCGCTACTATATAATTTTGAGCATTTGGCTGGCAAGTTTTTTTGTCTTGAAGACGTGCAACATGACTTATTATCCATGACGCATATCAGTAATATCTCAGTTTGCCGGTTTGAAATATTGTTGACTTGGTTTGCTGTTTATGGGAGCGCGACACAACATGATTGCAGCATCGATTTCGGCACAGTGCTGTTGTAGGTAGCTTCCGACTTGTGGTTCTCTTCCTCGCATTCTTTGCACTCGAGTTTTAAATGTCGCGGGCATTTCTCCGGTTTCCACCCGGGCCTTAGCTCGACTTGCAAGTCACGCCATGGAAACGGTAGCTCTTGCTGTGTGATACTTCATCAATCTTGGATTTCGTTTCTTTAGCTGTTTCGTTTAAGTTTTTGAAGATTACGAAGACTGAGAAACGTTTTCTACGGGGACCTTTTCCCATGATTTCATAATAGTTAAAAAGATATTTTACTTCAAACATGACTGACCAATTCTCAATTCTCCACACTCTAAACCGAGTAGAGTGCAAATTAGGAGATCTTTTGGTTTGTCAAATTCAGGAAATCAAAACAATCGAAGCAAGATCACGTAAACCATAATCTGCAAAAATACAAACACTCCAGCGGAATCTGTTGATCTCATGTTCACTGAGTCTGATCTGACTCTTGGAGTACTGAATGAGTATGCTCTGAAGTGTACATGATGATTGACACAAAACTGAAGCTTAAAAATATCAGTAAGAATCTAAGTTTACTTGAAGCAGCGAGCAGAATCATTGTTCAATGTCAAAGTGGACTATGAGGAAAATGGGTATTTTTATATTTTTACCTCTGAGCATCAAGCCGGAAAAAATGATTCGAAATCAGCGATTTGAGAGAGTTGCCTGTTTGGTACAAAAAATGTAAACATTTATCTTTGAGATTGCATTTTCAACTAACTTGACCATTTGGCAGCAAGTGTTAGAATCGACCAGTCAACGAGCAAAAAAGCCGAGGAAATTTATCAACGGAAATGTGATACAATTCATTCACCTTGTTGTAAAAGTTATTGGTGTAAACTTGTCATGTGTAGCTTTTGTGATAATTCGGGACAATGTAATTCGCGTTGCTATTCGCAGCCTGTTTTCAAAATTTACTCACATCCGTAATATTTCACTTCAAGAGAAAATGAGGCCGGTTATAATGCGTCTTTTGTGCAAAATTGTGGTGACTAGGATCGCTGTTTATGTGATGTTAATTTCAGCATGACCTCAGTGTTACTCCGCTGAAGGCGTTTGAGCGTTGTGGATATTTCTCTCGTTCTGAGCTCGGCTTTCGCAGCTCCAGTTGTGGAAAGCTTAGGTAATGGGCTAAAATGTTACAATACTTCAACCGAATCTTCAAGATTTGTTATCCAATGCCAGAAAAAGCTGGAAATCCGTCTGTGTTCGCAAGCTACGAAACTCAGTACTCAAAAGTGCCGCCTCCCCCGAACACACCTCCAGTGTAAGCCAATTCAAATCGGGCTTTGTGTCCCGCTGTCAGTATGATTTGATACACACGAATAAGCAGACAATCAGTTGTGATAGCAAAATCAATCTTGGAATTATTTTCTTTGACAACGTAATGTTCTACCCTTTGAGATATTTAAAGAATAAGACGTACTTTTTGGACTTTCACCTAGATAGCCAGGATTTCAGATCACCACAATGCCTAAAGTTAAAAAAATACTTATTTCACTTAAGATATTACTGACTCTAGTTCTGGATTCAGTGCACTCTGCAAGTTGACTTCAAATTAGAGGATGTGAATTAGGGTTCCTTAGGGATTCAGGGAATTTAAAATTCGAACTAAGATCATGTAAACTAAACTGACTGGATTGGAAAAGTTATGTTGTTCGTGAAGCGAACTCAATGACAAACAACAACATAACTATTTTTTGGCAAGACGCTTAGACATAAACTAACAGTAATTATAGACTGATCTTTAAATATCCGTTGATTATTTACTATAGTCCTAAGCGGACTTGCGAAGTACCTTCAGTTTTGACACCTTACTTTTATGATACAAAATATAAACCTAAACTTTCCAAATGTTGGTTTTATATTGAATATGTAGTTTTGTTTACAACATTCTAAGCTTTCTCGTGAGGGAATCATTCACCTCTTTATGGGGCAGGCTGTTTTCAAAATGTAAGCAACTCGTGTGTCGACAAAGCAAAGAACCAACTCTCCGCCGCGGAATAATTATCTGTTAAGACACCCTACGACGTTACAACTTGTTATGAAGCATTTCAAGAATTATCTTTGGGCCAAATTTTATTAAGGCGTCACGCACTGTGATGCATTCATTCTGACCTTGTAGGAAAGAAATTTGCTGAGTGTCTAGCTGAAGATTTGTAACATAGAGTTGTAAGAGCATGCACAGTGTGTTTCATAGATGGTTTTACAAAACACGATTTCTAGCAAGTACAGTATTGGCCGCAAAGTGCTGCCAGCCACTACTATGAAATCATCAGACTTAAATGGCGATCCTCGCTAGAGAGATCAAGCAGAAAATAACTTGTATACAAACAAACTGATAGCTAAGAATTCTCTTCAAAGGAACAGTTTTAGACACCGTAAAAACTTTCGATATCATGGCATAATAAGTAGAGATATTGAATACATACTTGAAACTTTGTTCACTTCAGCAGTTCTTCCATAGCCAAAGTAGAAAAGCGAAATGTTTTGATAAAGCCTTCCATCGAATACAACTATAAACCACCGTGTACCTTTACCACTTTGCTCGTATTAATGGCGGCGCATGGTGTCGCTGACAAATGTGAAAACGTTCACTATTCCTCTGCTACTGCGACGATCAGTGCGAAAATTGTCGAAAACCAACACTTAACTTCCGTATGAAACAACTGGCAGCCCGAAGCCCAAGCCATGTACATATTACCAGCGGTCGAGGCTGTAAGAGGGCGCTGGCATCAATGCATGGTCATGAATAATTCCATAAAGAATCACAGACTTGTGCTGGATAAAGCCAGCTTTCATCTGTTGTCGAAAAACACTCTTCAAGCTAAAGTTTTCCAAAGGAACAAATAACTGGAAACTGAATACGACTCTTCCCGCACGTTGATGATCAGTCTAGGCCTATTAAATGAAAATTGATTTGTCAAGTAACGCCACAAATTACATCTTGTTTGATCAAAATCACGTGAAAATCACGTCACGCAATTTGATTGGATAAAACGTCAGACGTCAGTTCAAGTGAGACGTGAGGGAACTTTGCAGATATTAGGTATACACGCACATAGCGGTGCAGTATAGTACTTTCGTTTTTATTCAAAACCTGGACTGAAGTATTTACCCTAAAGCAGAACACTTTCCTCTATCCGTGGATTTTATTCAACTACAATGGAATTTAGTGACAACAAATGCGCAATTTGCTGTTCGGAGCCTCAAGATGCAACTGGAACCAATGGTGAACATAGATTTTGTAGAGGCTGTATCATGAGGTGTGTATGTGAGTTAACTGTATAAGTTTTGATTAGTTACCTGTCAACGAAATTCTGATTTCATTGTATATGATACCGTAAGTGTTTGAGCGTTTTGTTCCTCGATTTACTGCTTTTTTTGTTCGATTATAGTTTATTTATGACCTTGGTAGCGCTAGAATATTCAATTTTGAAAGCGTCTTCATAATTTTGAAGTTTTGTTGTATCAATTCAGAGTTTTGGAGGTAGTCACTGGATGATAAGGCTTGAAAAGTCGGTTGAGGTGTTGTAAAATTAAGCACATTACCTAGACTCCACAAGCGGAGCTGCGAAAGTTGGGCCGGCTCGATCGGATCAAGAGAAATGTCCGCGACGCTCAAATCCCGAGTGTGAAGACTCGAGAGGTAAAGGAGCACACCACAAAGGACTGAGAAAGTCTACTAGTACCGGATATGTAACACTTTTTTTGCAGCGAGAAAAACTTCCCAAAAACCAATAAAACCTGATGCCCGGATCCTCTTTACATTAATAATTGTATATTACACAGGTTTTGCTTTGGCCTGTAATGTTTTACGCGTGTTTATACCATGTGAAATAGTGTAACTGAGAGCAATCTAAACCTAATACTCAAAATTATATAGTGGTGTAAACTCGAATACAAAAAGATCAATAGCAAAACCGAGATAATAAGGTCAAGAAAAGAGGGTGGCTTACAATGTTATAGATAGTACAAGAAAGAAAACAGTCACTGGTTATGCGAATTTGCATTTTGTTTCATGCAAATTATCATAGAGCGCGCCTCCGAACACACCTCCAAGGTAAGCCAATTAAAATTAGACTCTGTGCCCCGCTGTCAATCGGATTCGATCCACGCGAAAAAGCAGACGATCAAGAAGTTTGGGATACGATTGCTGCTTTTAAACGTTACTAAAGTAGCTCTTGCCCCTGGGAAATGAAATTGTGATACTACAACAATCGTGGAATAGTAAGTTGATTATTTAGACTACTCCTAAGCGGACTTGCTTATGTTTTTTTGCAAACCTTAATTTTCAAGTTACGAAATATAAACCTAATTTGCCCAAATGTTGGGATGTGTTGAATTTGTTTACGATATTCTAAGCTTTTACGTGGAGGACTAATTCACCTCGTCATCATGGGCAGGCTGTTTTCAAAATGTAGAAAAATCATATGTCTACAACTCAGATTTTTTTAATGTTGAATGAATATTTGTTTACAGCATTCTAAGCTTTCAGGTGAAGGAATAATTCACCTCTTAACGGGACAGGTTGTTTTCAAAATGTAAGCAAATCGTGTATCAACAAAGTAAAGAACCAACTCTTCGCCGAATAATTATTCTGTGAAGATACCCTGCAACGTTACAACTTATTATGAGGTATTTCAATATAATAATCTTTACACCGAAATTTTAAGGCGTCACGCAATGTGATGCATTCATTCTGACCTTGTAGGAAAGAAACTTGCTGAATGTCTAGCAGAATATTTGTAACATAGAGTTGTAAGAGTATGTACAGTTTGTTTGATAGATGGTTTTCACAAAACACGATTCCTAGCAAGTACAGCATTGGCCGCAAAGTACTGACTGCCACTACTATGCAATCATCAAACTAAAATGGCGATCGTCGCTAGAGTGATCAAGCCAAAAATAACTTGTATACAAACTCATAAAGGAGAATTCTTTTCAAAGGAACAACTTTAGATACCATAAAGACTTTCAATATCATGTTATGATCAGTAGAGACCACGAATACATACTTGAAATTTTGTTCACTTCAGCAGTTCTTCCATAGCCAAAGTAGAAAAGCGAAATATTTTGATAAAGCCTTCCATCGAATACAACTATAAATCACCGTGGATCAGTGCCACTTCGCTCGTATTAATGGCGGCTCATAACGTTCTGAAAAATGTGAAAACGTTCGCTATTCCTTTGTTACTGGGACGATCAGTGCGAAAATTGTGTATAACCAACACTTTAAAAGGTAGTCGTACAAAACAACTGGCAGCCTGAAGCCCAAGCCATGCACATATTACAGCGGTCGAGGCTGTAAGAAGGCGCTGGCATCAATGCATGGTCATGAATAATTCCACGAAGAGTCACAGACTTCTGCTGAATAAAGCCAGCTTTGATCTGTTGTCGAAGAACACCCTTTATGTTGAAGATTTCTGAAAGAACAAATAACTGGAAACTGAATACGACACTTGTCCCAATTTGATTATCTGTGTAGAGGTAATTAAAATTGTTTTGTCCAGTAAACGCCGCAAAATACATCCGCTTTCGAATCGCTCTTTGAACATTTCTGGGAAACGACATTTCTGGGAATCTAAAACTAAACGTTTGGTTACCATGGTTACGCTGACATTTGATTAAATACGAATGTGGGCTCCTTTCCCGAACATTTTAAGCGTGCCTTGATTTTGCCATATTTTGTCATATTTTTTCATGGACTCATGATCAGTCCTGCATGGAGTCCCTTGCATACAATCTTTTTTCTGTTTTTTTTTTTTTTTCTTTTTTCGTGGCGTACCTGTAAACTAGCTTTTTAGCTAAGCGTACCAACCACGTTAAATATATCGATTGATTGATTGATTGAATACGAGCGGCAGTCAAAACCGAGCTGTCCCACCGAAACGACATAATAAGAGTCATTTTCTGCGCTGCTAGCAAGTAAAGACAACGCTAATGTTGCTTTGGCCTCTTCTAATAATTTACTTGAGAATTCTGGGTTTAAGGGCCCATTAACCGATTCATGCGCGCGCTCGCGCGCGTTGCTAAGGGGGTGAAATTTAACTTCCGGTCACTTACGTCAGCCTGAGCACGGAAAATAAAAACAACTCAAAAGCTTGCAAATTCGCATACATTTTAGATGTTTTTCTTTGTATTTCGCAAAATGCAAAGTAAAAAAAGTACAAGCAAAGACAAAATACTCGACGAACTACGAGCGAGTTGCCTAAGGTTGGCGCCAAATTAGAAGCTTGGAGGCTCGAAATGTTTCATAATTTTCACTTTTTACAATCTGATATGGCTTTTGGAATTATAAATTCCTTTTCGTGAATATTTGTTTCCGGTAGAAAAGGACTTTGACATGTAGAACATTCATGTAGCACGTGCCTCCACTCTGAACTGATTGGTAAATTCACAGGAAGAGAGAGGCCTGATTGGATGGTTAACTTCGCTGCTCGATTTCGCGCTAGGTCGCTATATTTACGGAAGATAGCAAAAACAACTTTGAAGCTATAGTACTGAGCAATTCAGTTGGACGGTGGACTAAAACTGCGAACGCTGCTCCGCTTGGAGGATATATTCCCTTCAATTTAAAACGTCTAAAATATGGACTCCCACAAGAAAACAACTTCCAGCATCCGTGGATTTAATTCAGTCGCAGAGGGATTAAACGACGACAAGTGCGCTATTTGCTATTTAGAGCTTTGCGGGCCCGTACCGCAGACAACTTGTGGACATAGATTCTGTAGAGACTGTATGATGAGGTACGATTTTGAATGAGCTAACTGTACAAAATTCCGATTCCATGTTTTCTTCATTTTCTTTCTTAACTTTTTTTAAATTCGATTTTACGTTACTGTCATAAAGTTTGTTGTCTATCGTACGTGTGTCGTGGTTGTGTGCGTCGTTCATAAATTTTCTCAAGAGCAATCCTAGTGAATCGAATAAAACTTTTGATTAGTTTGGTGTCGGCTAAATTCCAATTTCGGACTATCGATCCCGTAAGCCATCTTTTCCTTACTAGTTTTTTTGACCTTCCGCTACTGTATAATTTTGAGTATTTGGCTGAGACTGCTGTCACCTAGTTTTACGCAAGTTTTTTTTGTCTTGAAAACGTGCAACATGACTTATTCACCGTGACGCATATCAGTAATATCTCAGTTTGCTGGTTTGAAATATTTTGTGACTTGGTTTGCTGTCTATGGGAGCGCGACACGACAACATGATCGAAGCATCGATTTCGGCACAGTGCTGTTGTAGGTAGACTTCTCTTTCTCGCATTCTTCGCACTCGAGTTTTAAATGTCGCGGACATTTCTCTCGTTCCCACCGGGGTAACGGCTCGACTTGAAAGTAACGCAACTGAAACGTTACTTAACTACACTGGAGTTCTTGTACATCAATATTGGAATTTGTTCCTTCAGCTGTTTCTTTTAAGTTCTTTGAAGACTATGGTGACTGAAAAACGTTTTCTACGAGGACCTTTTTTCCATGATTTGGCAATAGTTGAAAAGATATTTCACTTCAAATATGACTGACCAATTCTCAATTCTCCACACTCTAAACTGAGTAGACTGGAAATTAGGGGATGTTTTGGTTTGCCAAATTCAGGAAATCAAAACAATCGAAACAAGATCATGTGAACCATAAACTGCAAAAATAGATATTCCAGCTGAATTTGTTGACCTCATGTTCACTGAGTCTGATCTGACTCTTGGAGAACTGAATGAGTATGCTCTGAAGTTTACATGATGATTGAAACAAAACTGAAAATTAGAAATATTAGTAAGAATCTAAGTTCACCGATGAAACAGCGAGCAGGATCATTGTTCAATATCAAAGTGGACTATCAGGACAACGGGTATTTTATATTGATATGTCTGAGCATCAAGCCGCAAAAAAAACGATTCGAAATTAGCGATTTAAGAGAGTTGCCTGTTTGGTACAAAAACTTAAAGTGCAAAGATTTAAGTTTGAGATTGTATTTTCAACTAACTTGACCATTTGGCAGCAAATGTTAGAATCGACCAGTCAACAAGCAAATAAGCCGAGGAAATTTATTAACGGAAATCTGATGCAATTCATTCACCTTGTTGTAAAAATTATTGGTGTAAACTTTCCATGTGTAGGTTTTCGTGATAATTCGCGACAATGTAATTCGCGTTGTTATTCGCAGTCTGTTTTTAAAATCTACTCATATCCGTAATATTTCACTTCAAGAGAAAATGAGGCCGGTTATAATGCGTCTTTTGTGCAAAATGTTTGAGACTAGGATTGCTGTTTATGTGATGTTAATCTCAGCATGACCTCGGTGCTACTCCGCTCCAGGGTTTTGAGCGTCGTGGATATTTTTCTCATTCGGAGCTTCGCAGCTCCACTTGTGGGAAGCTTAGGTAATGAGCTAAATGTTACAACACTTCAACCAAATATTCAAGATTTGTCATCCTACGAAGGGCAAAAGCTGGAAATCCATCTGTGTTCGCAGGCTACGAAACAATTTAAAATTTTTAATTTTGCAACTTAATACAAAACTGCCGCCGCCTCCGATTACACCTCCAGTATAAGCCAATTAAAATCGGACTCTGTGTCCCGCGGTCAGTCTGATTCGATCCACACGAATAAGCACACAATCAACTGAGTCAATTACATGCTGTAATTGCAGAGATATGTTGATGTTAATCATGATTCTAAACGTTACTGAACTCTCTCTCTTTGTTACGTGGAAAATGAGGTCTTGATGGTAAATGAATATTGGAATTTTTTTCTTTGACACCGGAATGTTCTACGGCTTTGAGTTCTTTGAAGAGTAGTATGAACAAACGTACTCTTTCGACTTTTACCTAGATAGCCACGATTCCAGCATTACTACAATGCCTATAGTTCAAGATATTATTTCACTTCAGATATTACTGACTAGTTCTGAATCCAGTGATCTCTAAAAGTTGACTCCAAATTACGAGATGCAAATTAGCTAGGGTTCCTTTCGGATTCAGGGAATCTAAAAGTCGAACTGTAAGATCATGTAAACTTAACTGACTGGAATATTGGAAAATTTATAAACTTCGTGAAGCAAACTCAATAACAAAAATAAACAATGGTTATTTTTTAATTAAACTTAGTCAGAGTGCGATCAGACTAAAACTTGTGACTAAAACTTGGCAAGATGCTTAGACATAAACTAGCATTAATTATTGACTGATCTTTAAACATTGACTGATCTCGAAATTGTGTTAATAATTTCGACGGAAAGATTTATTGAAACCTCCAGCGAGTATTTTACGTGAGGGGAGAAGTGCCCCATTCATAGGGAAGGCTGGCGGTCAGTTCAAAATGTTGGACAGAAAAAAAAAAACAACAACAACACGTACTTGAATATCTTTGGATTGAATATGGCTGCTGAAACGTTATTTCGGAAGGGTACAAATAATGACCTAAAATAACCCAGGCGCTGACGTTATTGGTAGTTATTTTGGGAAATTTCCTGCTATCCGGCGCCAGGTAAATAATCGAGGCACAAAGCTCCAGCTTGACTTTCGCGTGAACTTAAGCTACGTACACTGCCTCGCTTGGAGAATATATTCCCTTCAATTTAAAACCTCTAAAATATGGACTTCCGAAAGAAAACACCTTCCAGCATCCGTGGATTTAATTCAGTCGCAGAGGAATTAAACGATGACAAATGTGCTATTTGCTATTTAGAGCTTCGAGAGCCCTTAGTGCAGACAACTTGTGGACATAGATTCTGTAGAGACTGTATGATGAGTTATGATGGATTTTGATTGAGCTAACTGTATCAGAATTGTTAAAGTTTAAAATAGTGTGTTGTTTTAGAAATTCCGATTCCATTTTGTCTTCATTTTCTTTCTTGACTTGTTTTAAATTCGATTTTACGTTGGTATGAAGGTTTGTCGTGTGTCGTGTGTCGTGCGTCGGACATTTCTCAAAACCAGTTCCAGTGAATCGAGTAAAACTTTTGATTAGTTTGGTGTCGGCTAAATTCCAATTTCGGACTATCGATCCCGTAAGCCATTTTTTTAATCTTAATCGTTTTTTCACCTTCGCTGCTGTATGATTTTGAGCATTTGGCGACACGGCTCATAGCACATACATAACATATGTAGGTCAGTCGCAAGATTTTTGGCTTGAAAACGTGAAAAAACTGTAAGATCACGTAAACTTAACTGACTAAAATATTGGAAAATTTATGTTCTTCGTGAAGCAAACTCAATAACAAAAATAAAAAAAATACTTATTTTCAGTTTAAACTTAGTCAGAGTGCGATCAGACTAAAACTTGTGACTAAAACTTGGCAAGATGCTTAGACATAAACTAGCATTAATTATTTTAAATATTGACTGATCTCGAAATTATTTTAAGAATTTCGACGGAAAGACTTATTGAAACCTCCAGCGAGTATTTTACCTGAGGGAAGAAGTGCCCCATTCATAGGGCAGGCTGCCGGTCAGTTCAAAATGTTGGACAGAAAAAAATAGCAACACGTATTTGAATATCTCTCGACTGAATAATTTGTTGAAAGGTCATGCAACGATCTTGCAGCTTATTACTTAAAAACTCAGTGTGAAATGGTGCATTTCAACAGTTTTGTTTACGATGAAAATTTATCAGGTGAACCGTTACACAATGAAAGGAATTCATTTCGTTCTTACTGGAGCGCAATTGCTTCTAGCTGCAGATATTTAGCAACATGGCGTTGTTACAGCACTTAGCACGATGTTCGATAGATGAGTGTTTGTTACACGAAGAAGTCCTAAGAAGGGCAATAATTAATTGGCTGCGATTCTGTCATAAATCAGACCAATGTCGTAAGATCAAACTAAAAACATCCGTATAGTTACATACTTGTCACTAACCTCTTTTAAAAAGAACTATTCAGAGTAGATAAGCTTAAAAATATTTTAATAGCATGTTGTAGTCATTAAAGCATGGAAATACATACTTGAATGTTTGTCCTCTTCAGAAGTTCTTCCAGAGCGTTATTTGTTGCCGCGAAAACTCCCAAAGTAGAAAAGCGAAATATTTTGATGAAGCCTTCGATCGAATCACAAGCGTATTCAACTGTCCATGAACGACCTTTGTCACTTCGTTCTTATTAATGGCGACTAGTGATGTCGCTTACAAATGCGAAAACGTTGATTATTCCTGTTATACTGCGATGATCAATGCGATAGTTGTCCACAACCAATAATTTCAAAGTTAGTCCCGTATAAAACATCTGCTAGTTGGGTGTTCCTAGCCATGCACATAATGTCAGCGATCACGGTTGTTAAAGATGCTTGATAGAAAGGCGCTGGCGTCAATGGTCATCAATGATTACACGAAGAATCACGGAGGTTTGCCGGAAAGATGGAGCTTTCATTTTTGGTCGAAGAACACTTGTTGAAGATTCGAGAAGAAGAAATAACTGGGAACTGAATTCGACAACGCCGCGATGCACTGAAACAATGTGATGATCTGTCTAGACCTAATTAAAGTTGTTTTGTAAAGTAACGTCACAAGATACACCCGCTTTCGATTCGCTCTCTAAAAATACATTTTAGGAACGTTTGGTCACATGCTGATCTTATTGTTAAGTTCTCAGACAAAAAGTAAACGATTGGATGGTCACCGATTGTCATGCACGAGTGTCATGCTCCTTTCCTGACATTGATATTGATTTTGATTGACAGAAAAAGAGAGAAAATACCAAGAACCTACATCTCAAAACGTTAAACCGTGCCAGCACGCGCTTACACCGTCAACTGATTGGTAGATTTTTAGAAGAAAGACACCTGATTGGATGGTCTATAGTCACGGTTAATTGCATGTAAATTTAATAACAAAAACAACATCGCAGCTAAATATTCGAGCTTCGACGTTCGCGTGAACTCAAGCTACGTACACTGCTCCGTTTGGAGTATATATTCATATCAATCTCGTGCATCAATTTGAAACCTCTAAAATATGGACTCCAATAGGAACAGAGCTTCAAGCATCTGTAGATTTAGTTCAGCCGCAGAGGAATTAAGCGATGACAAATGCGCTATTTGCTATTTAGTGCCTCGAGAGCCCTTAGTGCAGGCAACTTGTGGACATAGATTCTGTGGAGACTGCATGGTCAGGTACGATTTTAAATGAGCTACTTGTGTCAATAAAAATTTTTGAAGTTAAGAAGAGTGCGTTGTTTACAACGTTCCGATTCCAATTTTTCTTCATTTTTTTTTTTGACTTTTTTAAATTTGATTTTGCGTTAGTATAGAAAGTCGTGTAATGTTTGAATATTAATTCCTGGAAGCCTATTCGACTGAATCGTGTCAAACTCTTGATTAGTGTGGTGTCGACAAAATTCCAATTCGAACTATCGATCACGTAAGCCATCTTTTTTGTACTCGTTTTTTCACCGTCGCTCCTGTATAATTTTGAGTATTTGGCTGAGACTGTTCTCATATAGGTTTTCCATAGTGTTTTGGCTTGAAAATGTGAGGCATGATTTATCACCGTGACGCATGTGTAATATCTCAGTTTGCCGGTTTGAAATTTGTTTGACTTGGTTTGCTGTTTATGGGAGCGCTAGGTAGTCCTGGCTTGTGGTAAATTCTCTTCATCGCGCGATCGCGCTCTTCGTCCTCGGTTTTAAATGTCGCGGACAAGCTCTCGTTCCGAACGGGGTCGCAGATCGACTTGCAAGTCAGGATAAATTTTATTCCTGTTGGTCAGACTGTTGATTACACCTCCTAACACACCTCCTAACACAGCTCCAGTAAAAGCCAATTATATTCGAGCTCTGTGTCCCGCTGTCAATCTGATTCGACGAACACAAATAAGCAGACGATTAACAGTCAATTACTTACTGGGATTGCAGAGATATATCGCTGTTAATCCTAAACGTTACTGAATTGTGACTCTTGCTCGTGGGAAATGATACTGTGATACTATATAAAACTTGGAGATATTTTCCGTTTTCGTTTCGCTCTCTAAAAATACATTTTGGGAGTGTTTGGTTAACACGGGCAAGGAACCGCGTCCGGCTGCGAAGCAAAAATCACGTGATACACAAGCGGACAAAAGGCCAAGGAAAAGACAGGACGTTTCATTAGTTATATATAACGACGAAAGGTCAAGACGTGGGCGAGAACATTTTTCTCTATCCGTGGATTTTATTCAATTACAATGGAATTTAGTGAAAACAGATGTGTTATTTGCTGTTCGGAGCTTCAAGATGCAATTGTAACCGATTTTCGACATTGTAGAGGCTGTATCATGAGGTGTGTATGTGAGTTAACTGTATAAATTTTGACTAGTTTGCAGTCAGCGAAATTCTGATTCCATTGTATATGATACCGTAAGTGCTCGAGCGTTTTGTTCCTCGAGTTAATATTGCCTTTTTTATTCGATTTCATGTTTTTTTTTTTTTAAGGCCTCGGTAGACCTCGGTAGCGCTAGAATATTCAATTCTGAAAGCGTCTTCATAATTTTGAATTTTTGTTGTACCAATTCAGAGTTTTGGAGCGGGGGGGGGGGGGGGTGGGGTGGGTAGTCACTTGTTGATAAGGCTTAAAAGCTCGGTTAAAGTGTTGTAAAATTCAGCTTATTACCTGGACTCCACAAGCGGAGCTGCGAAAGTTGAGCCAGCTCGATGGGATCAAGAGAAATGTTCGCGACGCTCAAAACCCGACGGTGTGAAGACTCGCGAGGTAGATAAGGACTAAGAAAGGCTACTAGTGCTGGATACGCAACTCTTTTTTTTCGGCGAAAAAAACTTGCAAAAATCTATGAAACCTGATGCCGGGATCCTCATCACATTATGTATATTACACAGGTCTTGCTTTGGCCTGTAATGTTTTGCACTTTGTTTGCAAATTGTCATAAAGCGCGCCTCCGAACGCACCTCCAGTCTAAGCCAATTAAAATTAGGCTGTGTGCCCCGCTGTCAATCGGATTCGATCCGCACGAAAAAGCAGACGATCAATAAGTTTAGGATACGATTGCATGCTGCGGTTAAAAGTTACTAAACCAGCTCTTGCTCCTGGGAAATGAAATTGTTATACTACATCAATCGTGCAATAGTGAGTTGATTATTTAGACTACTTCTAAGCGGACTCGCGTACGTTTTTTGTAAACCTTAATTTTTAAGTTACGAAATATAAACCTAATTTGCCCAAATGTTGGATGTATTGAATTTGATTACGATATTCTAAGCTTTTACGTGAAGGACGTATTCACCTCTTCATGGGCAGGCTGTTTTCAAAATGTAGAAAAATCATGTATCGACAACCCAAATTTCTTAATGTTGGATGTATTGAGTATGTAATTCTAAACTTTTACGTGAAGTTACGATTCACTTTTTCATGAAGCAGGCTGTTTTCAAAATGTAAGCAAATCGTGTATCAACAAAGCAAAGAACCAACTCTAGATCTCGGCCCAATTATTCTGTTAAAACACCCTTTGACGTTGCAGCTTGTTGTGAGGCATTTCAATGTAATGATCCTTACGCCAAAATTTTATTAAGGCGTCACGCACTGTGATGCCTTCATTCTGACCTTGTAGGAAAGAAATTTGCTGAATCTTTAGCTGAAGATTTGTAACATAGAGTTGTAGGAGCATGCACGGTGTGTTTGATGGATGGTTTTACAAAACACGATTGCTAGCAAGTGCAATATTGGCCGCAAAGTGCTGACTTCCACTACTATGAAATCATCAAACTAAATTTAAATGGCGATCGTCGCTAGAGTGATCAAGCCAAAAATAACTTGTATACAAACTCATAGCTGAGAATTCTTTTCAAAAGAACAACTTTAGAGACCATAAAGACTTTCAATATCATGGCATAATCATTAGACATATTGAATACATACTTGAAACTTTGTCCTCTTCAGCAGTTCGTCCAGAGCACAGTTTGTTGCTGTACAAACTGAACTCCCAAAGTTGAAAAGCGACATGTTTTGATGAAGCCTTCCAACGAATACAACTAACCACCGTCGACCATTGCCAATTCGCTCGTGCTAATGGCGGCTCGTGATGTGATGTGACGATCAGTGCGAAAATTGTCTACAACCAACACTTAACTTCCGTATAAAACAAATGGCAGCCCGAAGCACAAGCCGTGCAGATGTTACCAGCAATCGAGGCTGTAAGAAGGTGCTGGCATCAATGTATGGTCACGAATAATTCCACGAAGAATCACAGACTTCTGCTGGACAAAATCAGCTTTCATCTGTTGTCGAAAAACACTCTTCGTGTTGAAGATTTCAGTCCAAAAGCAAAAATAACTGGAAACGAAAACTAAACACGACAATTGCCCCAATTTGGTGATCTGTCTAGACGTAATTAAAATTGTTTTGTCCAGTAGAAACATCCGCTTTCGATTCGAATGTGCAAGTTATAATTAATTTCTGGGAAAATGATCATTAGTTCTGGGAATCCAAAAGTCTGGTTGCCATGGTTATGTACATGGTTATGCATGAGCTCAGTAGTTGGCAGCACATGATTTAGGATTTAGTTTTAGCTTGCTGAACTGATTGGTAGATTCTCTGAAAAAGAGGTCTGATTGGATGGTTTAATTGTCACGAATGATTTCCTGTAAATTTAATAACCAAAGCAACACATGATCGAAGTTACATTTTCGAGGCGCGACATTCGCGTGAACTTAAGCTACGCACAGTGCTTAGCTTGCAGGATCTTCAATTTAAGACCTCTAAAATATGGACAACAAAAGGAACGGAGGTTCAAGCATCTGTGGATTTAATTCAGTCGCAGAGGAATTAAGCGACAACAAATGCGCTATTTGCTCTTTAGAGCTTCGAGAGCCCGTACTGCAGACAACTTGTGGACGTAGATTGTGCAGAGCGTGTATGATGAGGTACGATTTTGAATGAACTAGCTGTATCAGAATTTAAAGTTACAAACAGTGTGTTGTTTACGAAATTTCGATTCCATTTTTTCTTCATTTTCTTTCTTGACTTGTTTTAAATTTGTTTTTACGTTATAGTATAGAAAGTCGTGTAGAGTTTGAATATTCATTTCTCAGAACCGAGTCAAACTTAAGCGTTTGGTGTCGACAAAATTCCAATCTTGGACTATCGATCACGGAAGACATCTGTTTCTTACTCGTTTTTCACCGTCGACGCTACTGTATAATTTTGAGTACTGCTCTCATATAGGTTTTCGCAAGTGTTTTGGCTTGAAAACGTGCGACATGATTTTTAACCGTAATGCATATGATCTGTAATATCTTAGTTTTGTGTGACTTGATTTGCTGTTTATGGGAGCGCGTCACGAGAATACGATCTCAGCATCGATTTCAGCAGTCCTTTGCGGTTGTAGGTATTCCTGGTTTGTGGTACTCTTCATAAATGTTTTCCCAGTTACGGATATAAACATGTAAAGTACACGGCTGCTCTTTCTACAAAGATACTCTTTGAACGGTTCGAAGGGATTGATATGATGAACCACAAGCGCTGAAAAAGTAAAATTCCACATGGATGAAGCCAAGTTTACCCTCTGTGGAACCTCTTGTTCCTGTGTCAAACGAGCTCTGCTTGGCTATGCAGTGGCCCTCGAAGGGTCAATCGGCTGATAGTTTTGCTAGGAAAATTTGCTTCACGACAGAAAGGTTTCGTTCAAATTATCTTTTTTGGCCGACAAAAAGTACCAAATAACGATTTCCCAATGCGCTAAAACCACAAGAAGCAAATGGGTCAGAATATCTGACGAAAATTCTGCGTTTTTTTTCATCTTTGGGCGACGGTTTTGAATTTCGTCCACTTCTGAGATTTTTAGTCCATTTCTGACAAATTTTCTTACGGGGAATCCCCTATTTTATTTACCTCGCGCGATGATTGGATAAAAAGTCAAGCCATTAATTAAGCCCATCGATTTTTTTACTGATTTTGAGTATTTGGTTTAGACTTCTCTTATCAACATTGTTTTGGCATGCTATCAGTAGATGATTACGGGCTTAAGCTAAAACCGTGTAATATGCATGTACAAGCAATGAATAGAAGATCCAGACATCAAGTTTTATAGGTTTTCGCAAAATCTCTTTCCGTTTAAAATTTATGTGACTTGGTTTGCTGTTTATACTGACCAGCGCGATAAGGCTCGTCATCTTAGTGCCGACTCATGTCAGTACCAGCCTCTCGCTCTTCGTACTCGGGTTTTCGCGGACATTCCTAGCTAGCTCAACGAGAGCTCAGCTTTCGCAACACTGCTATATAAACACACATATTGTTGGCTTGATAGCTCAGTTGGTGCAGCACTGCACAGGAATCGCAGAGGTCATGGGTTCGATCCCGTTCAAGGCCTGAATTTTTTTTTCAGGCAACTGCTTAAGTTGTGTTTATAACTGCTATGATCAATCATGGCTACACATATTTCTGTTTTGTTCAAATTGTTATACACCCCCGCCTCCGAACACACCTCGAAAACTCAGGCTCTGTGCCCCGCTGACAATCTGTTTCGATCCACACGAATAAGCAGACGATACCGAGACATTCCGAGTCTAATCGTTACTGAGATATGATACTTCCGATACCAAATCAATCTTGAAAAGATTCTATTTGGCACTGGCATGTTCAATTTTTTAAGTTCATTGAGTGAAGACTACGATGAAGAAAGGCACGTTCGATTTCGGTGTCAACACAATGCAATAATAACAAATTATTTCACTTCAGAGGTTACTGACCAATTTCTGAATTCAGCGCTCTCTAAAAGTAGACTTTAAATTAATAAGTAAATTTGTTTTCCTCACAAATTCAGGAAATCTAAAACTTGTGTAAAACCAGAACGTTCAAAATTACCTATTCCAGTTGAATTTGTTCACTGCTTATTATCGTAAATCACTGATTTACCGGGCCCCAGGCTCTTGGAGCACTGAATTAGTTTGCTCTGAAGCCGTGGTCATGATGATCGACACAGAATTGAAATTTCAGAGTGGGTTTTCATGTTTACATAAGCTGGTATGTGTCAGTGTCGAGCTGGCAAAGACTCAACCAAATACAGTGATCTCAGAGAGTGGCTTGTTTGATACCTACTAGATTCAGTGCAAAGATCTAACCAGTTTGAGTATGTATTAACGAGTCATTAACTTGGCCATCGGCTCCTGCTTTTGTTAATGTTGAATTATTCAGTTTGAATATAACAGCCGGTACACACACTTTTAATGAGACCAAATAGCAACGAAACATTTTCTGAAAATGGTTTAGTTATAGACATGTAGGTCATGTAGCGTAGAGCTATTTGAACACGCCATAGAACAAACCGCCGAGAATCTCGTGAAAGTCAGTGTTCCGCCATCTATTTATACTACTATAGCTAATCCATGAAGCAACACTTTCCCCCGCGATCAAACCAACTGACACGCAAGGTACGAACAAAACTCAATTACCGGAGCATTCCATCAGATCAATTACCAAGACATCTAAACAGATCTTAGACTTTTAATTAATATCGTGCAAAAATACAAATAAGTGACAAATGTACATACTTGAAAATTGGTCCACTTCGAAGTTTTCCTCAGTAACAGGCCAGATAAATCACAATCCGTTGGTACAAGAAGCTAGAAGACGGGCTATCGGGGAAATCAAGCGAGGCCGAGATCGCGTCCAGAAAGCCTTTGAATAGAGTCGACTCTTATTAAAAGCTACCACCCTCGCCACACTGCTCGTGACGGCAGTAGAGTTAACGTTAGTGATGTCGCAGACAAGTACGAAAGCTAACGGCTTGATGAGACATTATCAGATTCCGAGCTGCAATCATCCTCGATCCACCTTGAACGTAAAACTCAAACTCGTCACTAGTTGTAACTCTGTAAACAATCACGGATGCGTGGGCGGCGACGTCTGTCTGTCCTTTACTCCACAGTTATTCAACGTTCGAGTTAAATTCAATGCGCTCTGAGTTTAAAAAACACAGCAGTACTTGAAGAATGACTAAGTTACTGTAAAACCTTGAAAGTCTGAAATGTATGTCAGACGTGTTATGAGAGGTGTGTGGGCGTGCGGAGAAGGACGACTGTGTCTGAAAGTCTGAATTCGGTGTTGTGTAATGCCACCCAGTGACGTCGCACATCAATGGACAATTGTGAACCATTTACATACGAGTGCGTGACGTAAGCATTGCAGTGCTAATTGGGGCACTGTAAATGAAGAAACAAATTTTGTAAATAGAACTGAAAGTTGTTAGACTTCTGATCGACTTCTACCGCGCATTTTGGAAATTTGGGCGTGAAGACGTCATCGATCTACGTGTCGATCTACCTACAGACAACCTCACAAAGGTATTTCTGCTTTAACCTATCACAAACGGATATTGCGGAGCCGTAAACAAGCCTCTGACAACTCATAACTAAACTGTTCTGAATTTTCTAGAATGTCACGCCAAGGCGTCTCGATAAACAGACTGCCTAACGTCTCAAAGCCGGTAAGTTCCGCTTTTAGCCCATTACAAAAGGATATCGCGGAGCTGTAAACAAGCCTTTGTGACAACTCAGTCTATATTTATCGCTGGTTTGAATTTCTAGAAAGTTCTGAATTTTCTAGAATGTCACGCCAAGACGTATCGATAAACAGACTGCCTAACGTCTCAAAGCCGGTAACTTCCGCTTTTAGCCCATTACAAAACGATATCGCGGAGCTGTAAACAAGCCTTTGTGACAACTCAGTCTATATTTATCGCTAGTTTGAATTTGTATAACGCCACGTTATGATGTATAGATCTACCGGACTGCCTCAAAAACAAGCCTATGTGACAACTCGGTCTATTTATAACTGTACGTCACACTAAGTTCAGGAAGTTTTTGAATATTATTTAAGGAACCGCACTCGCGGTTCGTACACAGATTACTTGAGGTAGTCGATCGGGGTAAGATTACACCGAAAACTGGCTTATAAATACTCAACCGGTCACAGATCGATGAATTCTTGAAAACGAACCGGTCCACTTTTGCTTTGGAACTTCGATCCCGGTACAGACCTGCTGTGGCCTCAGATGTCCATGCAAAACCTTCTTTCAGATGCGGAAAATAAGGTGCGAGAGGAACTCAGTTTAAGGCCTTGTTAGAGAAAAAAATCGATTGAGTGTAGCGAGGACCTTGAGTGTATAATATCCTAGTGTACAGAAAATCAATATTTGTGGTTAATAAGGATATTAGTCTGCATACGAGCCAAGTGGCTCATCAGGCCGGAGCTTATCCCGGTTTCTGCAGCGTGAAGCGACTAGGAGTATCTCTATTCCTCCCTGGATAGGATGCTAGTCCATCGCAGGGCTACACCCAGCATTAAATTCGCCGGTACTCATTTATACACCTGGGTGAAGAGGGACTGTGAGATTCAGGTGTCTTACCCAAGAACACAACACAATGTCGCCTGCCAGGGTTCGAACCCGTCACGTCCGATCCGGAGTCGAACGTGCTAACCATGAGGCCAACGCACCTCCCATTGGGATATTGAAAGTGGTTTTATTACCTTCCAAAATGATATTTGATACTGAATAACTTTAATATGTTTACCTTGGTGACAGTAGTATAATTTCTTAACTTTTTTTGAAGGAGGAATAACTCAAGATGCCCTATTGATGACCAGCCGTTAATAGAGGCAGAGGTGTGTAAAAAAAGCCCTCATTATATGTCAACTACTGCCGTGCGGTTAGTTATGCGAACTTTAATCAATGACAATCTTGCGTAAAATGGTTGTGAGCGTAGAGAACTGAACACTAATAGTATACAATAAATAGCTAATACTGCAAGTCTATACACAACAAAAATAGACAAAAATATTGCGTTCTTGACGGGTGACTGTTAATTTTTTTTTTTTTTTAAACTAGATTTGCTTTCTGCAACTCACCAAGTCTGGCAATGTTTGTAGTGCTGAGCAAACCAACCGTAACTGGACTAAAAAATTGTCGTGTATGATTTTAGACCTGCATAAAGTTCCACCCCTTATTATCACGCGATACCAGCCAGTGTTTGTTGTTTTATGTAACTTTAAACATCCTTCTTCAGCAAGGAATTGGTGATCAACATGGTGACGCAGGTCTCCCCATTGAAGAGTCCCATGACACAGCACAAACTCAACAGCTAGTAATCCCAATACAAGAACAGCACTCACACTTCCATCTGGGGGTTTGTGACCCCGGGGCAAGTGGAAGTTCTCACTATGTCGAGGAAGAAGGAGCTGCAAGGCCCTACTATCAGTGTGGACACCACCAGCTACCCTGCCAGCGTGAAGATGATAACCAGGCAAGTGGATGGAGTCAGAGTTTTGCAAGAATTCGTCAAGCTGGTGGCCGGACGACAATACCACAAGGTGGTCAGTTCCACAATAGATTGAATGTCCCTGTTGAAGAGCGGGGATCAAACCATGGATATCATTGTGGATATGGTTTGCAAGATAGAGTGACTTCCACTCAGCAGAGGGAACAAATCACTGAGAATTGCTGCGGCACACAAGAATTGCAGCAGTTATCAAATGAAACCCTTCGCAGGCGAGTAGTAATTTCGGAAATTGTACATTGGCCTTATTTTTGCCGGTAATCTTTTGTTTAAGATTTAAGGACTTACTTTGATCGTTGTTCCGGGCTCTAAGTTTTGAGAAACGCTGCATGCTTTGTATGTTCCTTACTGCTAATAGTAGATGCGTCTTTCAAAGTAATCGACAATGATTTAGATAAACATATACAGGCAAAAACTAACTATAGACAAATCCGACGTTTCGGCGACATCTTGGCGCCATTGTCAAGGGAAACTAATTAAATATGCGATTTCAAGAGTAAGACAAACACTAAGACAAACACTACTCGACAGACAAACACTACTCGGGTTGTCATACCCTTTAAAGACCAGGAGTCTGCTAATATCGTGAAGACACAGTTAAAAGATCTCAGTGTGAAGCTGCAGACTAGTGTTCAACCGGTGTTTACGAGCCGCAAGATTGCCCAGGAGTTCCCGACAAGCGAACCTAAGCCTCAGCTCATTGATCAACAATGCGTTGTGTATAACTTCAAGTGTGACCAGTGCGATGCTGGTTATGTCGGTTACACCCTTGGCCATCTGTTCGTACGCGTTGATGGACATAGAAGCAAGACCTCGTCAGTACGCAATCACTATGATAATAGACACGCAGGCAGGATTCCGGATGACCTTCGCAATTGTTTTAGCGTGTTGAAAAAATGCCACAAGTTTGATTGTCTCATTAATGAGATGTCACTCATTAAACAATTACGACCGTGTTTAAAGGTACAATCAGACTCAGTTCGCGCTAAAGTCTTTGTCTTGCTTATGCAAATTAGTAATTCTGACTCTTAGTTACTCTTGAAATCGTATATTTAATTAGTTTCCCTTGACAATGGCGCCAAGATGTCGCCGAAACGTCGGATTTGTCTATCGTTAGTTTTTGCCTGTATATGTCTTTCAAAGTAGCCGTTTTTTTGGTCAATACGAAACCATTTCCATTCGGAAATATGCTTTCGTGCAAGAAACAGCTAGGGAGCAATTGATAGAAATTTTAGAAGATAAGTGTTAGTAGATTTACCTCTCATATGTATAAGGTTAGCATTGCATGAGTTTGATTTTACCCTTAAAAAATGATCTAAGGGATCTTGGAGATCTTGTCTGTTTTAAAGAATCGTTAAGAACCTTTGTTGATATTAAATTTTCAGGTTGCGTTTATTTGATGAGGCCATAATAAGCCAGATTGAGGCGCGGATGTGCCGCGGCACTTACCAATGGAAAATAAAGCATTTCCAACAGCGTCGTCAAGATGCCATCACTGGAGCTATGGTTGCACAGTTCAGTCCAGCGATTTACACCAGTCCTGATGGGTACACGTTCTGCATCAGAATGCACCTCAATGGTGTGAATACTGGAATTGGCACCCATGTGGCAATCTTTGTTCACATGATGCAGGGTGAATGCGATAACAGGCTGGCTTGGCCATTCACTGGTGTCATCACTCTGTCAGTTCTGGATCAAAGCGCTGCCAAAGATCCTAAAGATATCACTCAAATGCTGGTTGCATCGCCAAAGCTGTTGGCCTTCAGAAAACCCACAGCCAGGTGCAGTCAGATTGGGTGCGGTTTTGAGCTGTTTGCCCCCATTGATCAGATTTGTGCTGAACCATTCATACAAAATAACACCATGCTGGTTAAAATTCAGGTTCAGTCCCACTTATCATAGTTTGCTGTTAATGAGTTTCGCATTCATGGTAAAGAAGTAAGAAACTAGGGCAATTTCATAAAACCATTGCCACACCTGTTCGGGAACAGCATACTCAGTAGTCAATCTTCGATTTTTTTTTTTTGTTAGTTGTACTGTGGTACATTTTGCAAGTCGGACTCGCCTAATGATCAATTTATCGGCCGAACAAAACCGGCGCAAAGTTAACTCAATGTATTTGGGATCAATCTTGTCCAGTTTGGACCATTTTCCCTCAATTTAACTACTTTTTGGTTTTACTGTTGTGCTTTTCTACAGTTTTTTAGTATTCGACGTTTAAAAATGTCTCCGAGTTACTACTTAATTAGACAGTGTGACCGAGCACCTGGAAATGTTTAGTTGCTATGGTTGTTTTTAGCCAATGTACAAACTTAAGAAATCAAGAGTCATCATGGTCCACTCTTAAAACTAGACTTTTTATCGTCATAAATATAGAATTCATCAATATTTTAGATCAACTATAGATGGCAATTTATCGTTATTTTTTAACCTCGGCAGAGCTTTCACTGATCATGACTTTAATTCGTGCGCTATGGTTTCAGGAATGGTATGAAAAAGTCGAAAAAACGATTAGACACTCTCTCTTTCTGACATCTTACAAGAGTTTTAATTGATGACTATAACAGCAGTCTTTCAAAGTGTGTCCATTAAGTGCAAGCCTGCAATTCTCTGGTTCACATTAGGCGTTTTTTTTCGGTGGCCTGTAGTTGCTTTTAAAGTAGCCTTAAAATAAGCCTGTGTTTTTTTGTTTTGTTTTTTTTGAAAATTAACCCGCTCACTACCAGAAACGCACACTTTAACGAAAGAATCCAGATTTCAATTTGGAAAATATTGATATTGGGCAATCTGCATAATCAATTAATCAATTTTTACTTTCGTTCCAATTTACATTTTTTACATTTAGCCTGGCCCGCAGATAGCTAGTGCTAGTCTAGGCGGGCCAGTCTATCAAGATCTCATTACAAACGTTTTTATTAATAAATAGATTACAATAGAAAATTAGGAAAAAGTAAATAAAATAGAAAGGTAGCAAAGGATGAAAAAAGAAGTAAGGGTTATCAGATTAATTTGTTATTTTTTTTGTTTTATTTTTTATTTACTACTGATATTTTACTTTAGAAATAATCGCCTGGCCTTGTACAAAGCGATATATCTTATTACATGTTTTGGTGTGTGATATCGCTGTATATTTTTACGAGTTGCGCTGTATTTTGAGGAGCCCTACAAACAACGAGTAAAAATATAAAGCGATACTACACACCAAAGCATCTAATAAGAGATTTATTATCCAACCGCTGTAGTCAATAACTTTATCAATGAAAGAGGGAGAGTGTGACAGTTTTGCGTGTGCGCGCCGACCTGTACGGCAAACAGGTTTTCTATTGTACAAATAACTGTACAATATCGCTGTATATTTGAACTGGTATTCTCTGCAGTTGGATAATAAAGGTATGTATTTTCTCTTGCCTTTCAGTAAACATTTAATAAGAAAGTATTTCGAGCTTATTGGTAATGCTCTTTGGAAAACACCTTGTACGTGTTAAATAGTCGAAAATTTTCAGACTAGGACGGTATTTTTCCACTATATGTTGTGGAACGAATTGCTTCGTTTGTAGAGTGCTTTTTTTACCCGTGTATCCATATTTATATCAAACGCTGTGTTTCATTATGTAAATAATATAACATTACATTATTGTTTGATGGGCCTCTTGGCTCGTATGCAGACTTTACCTTTTACATTATTGTTTAGAGTTACGGTTTTTAGCTCGTTTAGTCAATCAGTCATTGATCATGATTCTTTGTTAGAGCACACGTCTATATCAGACTAAGGAGAATGTTCTTTGAAACTGTAGTTCTAATAAAAAAAATATTGCTGCTTTTGTTAGACTATTGTTGGTGTGGTAAGAAATTCTTGACCTTGGCCTGCGTAGTTAGTGGGATTCTGCGCGCAAGAGCTTCAGCCCCCGTCCACACTGCGCCGGAGGGATTTCAAAACGTCTACACTAATCCGTCACGAAAACGGAGCTTTTCGGAAACGCTTGGCTTCAAACCGTAGGAATTTGAAAATGCCGGCTCTTCGTTTTCGTGTGGACGGAAACCATTTTGAAAACGAAGGTTTTCGAATACGATGTAGTCACGATTATAATTTGGTTTCCCTGTCCTGCCCGCGTTTTCCACAAACACAAATCCAAAATCACCGATGATTTTTGTGGTCTTAAATTCCTCCTGCGTAGTTGGTGAGACCTCGCTTTGTTTTGGGACGGAGCCTCTATCGATTGTTGACCTTTTGTACCACCAACTCAGTAATCACCCACTAATAGTAAGAGCAAGGCGAATAACTCAATCATTTAATAACAGCAAAACAAGAGGCAAGCGCTAGAAAAAAAATTGTGATCGGTGCCGAGCGCGGGAAAACGTGTAACCGGTACTACTGATGCAAAGCGCGGGAAAACATGTGACCGGTGCCACTGATGTTATAAGCAAGTGAAAATGCGGGTAAGGAAAATGAGGGTCATGACTGTTTAATGCAAACATAGTTGATGGGTTGGAACAAAAATATATCAGTCTGTTTCGGCCTGAGAACGGGCTAGAATAGTCGGCAATCGCAAGACAAATTCCCCTTAGACGTGAAATTGTCATCGACAGTCAATTCCCACAAACCGCGCTCAAAAATGGTAATGCGGGGGTGGGGGGGTTGGGGGGGGGGGGCTTACGCGTGGCGGCGGTGTGCATGTCTTCTGATTCCAGCCGGAAAGTATTTCACTTTCATGTATGACTAAAAAGTCTTTAACCTGTATTTCTCTCTTTACGGTAAAAATTACCAGGTTCCCTTTCGACTATGAAACGAGTGACCTGAATTCCCCTCTGAGTAATTAACTAAGTCCAATAAATCGTAGTGTTTCGCTTGTTTGTTTTACTGCCGAACTCCATGAGTAAATTGATTCGCAATCGATGTACATGTAAGCTTTTTATTAAAACTACGGCTGCCGGCATACGTGTATGCACACGAACAATTGCGTCTGTGTTTTTATGTTTTAGTCCGTTATTTTGTAGTCCTGAAAATCATACTAAAACAATTATTCGCCCCAGGCCCAGTGAAGGTTGGTGAATAACTGTTAAATGAAAATATGAAATACAGTTTGTACGGAGGCCACGTTAGATACGATATTGCAAATCAGCTAAGGCTGATGTGGCCTCCACTCTAAATATTGTAATTTATCTTTTAATATGGAGCCGATATGGTGTCAGATATGATAGACCAGCACAGAAAAAAATTCTTAGATCTTGGCCTCACGTATCACTTGCCACTGTCAAAAATAAAAGAGTTATAACTTTCAGGAAAACACTCAAAGCTCTACCACAGAATTTAAACTGCAATCAGTTGCGATTCGCTGATCGCGAAATGCTTTATTACAGACTACAAACAACAAACACAGATCGGAAAAAAAAAACAAATCATCTGCGTAATAACAACCAATATTTCTTATACTTGAAAATCAGTTCTTTGAAAATGTCTTCTCAGTTGTTTTTATGGCGTCATCGTGTGGTTTGATGACGTGGAAACCACTGTAATACTCACACACCGTGACTCTTCGTTATGCGATTTCGTATACTATTGATCGTTCCATAGACTGCCGCAAACCGCAGAACTAAAGATGCGTGTTTTGTTCAGACGCGTCAGACCCAATACGCCAATCAGAAAGCCCCTTTGTAGTGCATTGCACGTTTTGTGCACGTGCTAACGGTTGAAAACGAACAGGTTAGGCTGACTGAAGGCAATTCTTGATCAACTGGAGGTAGTAGATACAACGCAGTTTGCGCTGCTTCTTCTCTTGGGAGATATTTTAAGCTTATATCATTATTTTCTCATCCTCGGAACGGACTTAACAGCAAATATTCATGGGTTCCTCTAGGAGCATTGGTTCCTTCGTCGTGCCCTGCAGTTCGCAAGAAATTGACGAGTCTTCGGCGATAGCACATTAAGTGGAAACTGGCAGGCAAGAAATGAATTTCTGATGAAGTCGTTATTATTTATATTGTCTTTAATATTGCCGATTTTTTTCCGGTTATTCTTTTTGCACATAGTAACTGCATGGTGCTCTAGCTCTAAGGCTTATCTTTAATAATGCTTTATTCAGAGGGAATGTTTTATTAACAAAATAAGCTCAAAACTGGCATTTCCGTGTGGATGAGAGAACTAGAAGAAGCTGTTTTTGTAAAGCTTAATTAATACCACAGTTTAATTTGTTCCTTATTAAACTTTTCTTCGATACGTTTTACAATTTTTTAAACGTCGTTTCGATACTAAAATCAGTATGTATTGGCTGGAGGTTTTCCATATTTTCTAGCCCGGTGAATTAAGTTTGATTACTTCCGTAAGATTTGATTTCTGACATATTAACCGCCATAAAACTTAAATATTTGCCAAAACATCTTACTGACCTAATTAAAGGATACATTGCGCTTGACCGATCTTCAGGAGAGAGGCCGAATCGGGCCTTTCTTCGGGGGGAAGTATACGTGTTTACGTATTAAGTATGCATCAAATGTTTTGGCCGTGGCTTTCGACTCGGTCTTATGAGTTCTTTTCCAAGTCAACGAAATCACTGAAGCCTACTAATAATATATGGTTTTGAGGACTGTGACGGGCAAACTCCAGGAAAAACGTTGTTCTAGTCGCTGAAACGTTTTCGTGTTCACCCACCATTCCTAGATGACTGGGCGTATCAAGAAATGGTCTATTGTAGTGGGTCCGTTTTGGTGATTTAACATAAACAATAGCCCTTTTGTTAAACCTGAACAATAGCCCTTTTGTTATTAGAAGCGCCGAGTTCTTTTCCGAAGCTTAGCGAGAAAACTTGTGCTCATCGGAAAAATTGTCGGCATGACAAATTAACTACCTTAGAGGAGTGAGAAGTGTAATTTTTGTTATCACAAGATCAATTTCCACCGGGGGAGCCCAAAGGGACACTTGACCGGCTGTATGAGTATCGGCCAGACTCTCATCCCTGAATAAAGTAAGAGCTTTAGGCCTATTCCAAACGTCGTACCACTGCCCTGCCGAACTAAATTCAAGAACTTAATTTGACTTAAGCACGACAGTTGCACAACGTATATTTTTGTAATCCGCTATTAAAGCATGGTCCGCCTAGATTAGCCTTTGCTAGTTGCGGGCATGCCCTTTTTTTGTAAAATATAAATTGAAAATAATAAAGTGTGTGTGTGACGTTTGAAACCATTCAGTTCGGCAAGCTGAATTACTTAGCACAGCAGGCCTTGCCGTGTCGCGACTTGGCTTCAAACGACGTGCTCTTGCAGGGCCGAACTGAATTCGTAGCCTGTACCAGCTGCCGTTGCTTTCTATCATTTAAAATGGTCTTAAGCAAGGCAAACTTCGTCCCATCCTCGGCGACTGAATTAAATTCGACGTTTGAAACCACTGCCGTTCTTAAGTTGTCATACCACTACTGGGCCAAATTCATTTGAGTTCGTCACTGCAGTAGCACGACGTTTGGAATAAGCATTAGCTTACAAGTTTGATTGGCAATGTTCGCTTTTATATCGCTTTAACTTGGCAAAAGATAAAATGATTTATTTACTTGTACTAGCATGACAAAGTATTATTGAACTTAAACTTAAACTTAAACTTAAACTTAAACTTAAACGGCCGGGAGAAGAACGGAAGTTGAGGAGGAGTGATTGATGTAATATATTTCTATGTGTTAATAAATTTGGCCTTCATAAATTTTTTGACTTAGTTTATCGTTGTGATAATATCAGACAAGAGAAAAAGCGGTCACTGTGCACGACGCTTCGTTTCTTTGTTTGTCGCGTCCAAAGCAGGCGGCGTAAGTCAAAAGAAAAGAAACAAGCGCGATTTCTAAAAGTCGATTAACGGTTTTGTTTTTACCTAATTAAAAAGTGAAAAAAACAGCGGCCTCCGAAAGAGCAAAAGTTTACGCAACTCAGTTATCATTAGTGCAAGCAAAATATTACCAAGTGATCGTAGAGTTTCTTGGGATTTTTTTTCGTTGCCTGTGGAAAGCGGACATGATCGTTCACAACAAGTTGAACATTAAGCTTACTTTGCACACTTCTGTAAACACGCATCCAGTTTCTTTGTGCCTCCTATTTTTCAAGCTCCTATGCCTTTCTGTTTGCCTCACTACTGAAAAAGCGTGAACAGTGCTAAGAGTTGTTTTTCGCTCGGTAGTTTTCACTGCGTGAAATGAGTAATTTCGTTGAATTTACGTGGCCGTGAAATTCCTCGACACTCGGCGAGTCCGAGATCAGAACGTGATGTGTCAAGAAACGTGACGTGTCGGAGAGTGCCATGTTCCTGATACGTACGTTGCAGCGTGTCAGGAAAAACCATGGTCTGGGTACGTCATGTGCGGCGTATCAAGGGAAGCCAGGACTCTGATACTTAACGGCACGCGGTTTTAGTTTAATCAGCCAAATTAAGTGACGGAGCTTATTTCTCGTTACGCGGAAAGTAAAATTTTCGGACGTGCGTTTCGCCGGTTTGTTCGTTTCAGAATGTTCAAATACATACAAACAACAAAAACAACAGCAACAATAACAGAATGCTAAATAGCATTTTCATCACGTCCGACTGCAATTTTATATTCTAGTATTTAAAATCTACTTATCGCAGGGCTCTTTTAGAATACTACCCTGGCTACTGAATGTAAAACCCTTGTTTAAATAAAGTGCTAAAAAAACCGCAGTGGAACATCCCTTCTCACCGACCTACGTGGTGGCGCAACTCACCAGTTTCGCAAAGCTTGAGAGCGGAATGCCCTAGGATCGGTTGCATGGGAGGACTTGCACCGGGACGCCAAACCCATTTAACGCTGCCGCGTATTTGATGCAAACCATGGAACCCTCATAGGAGGCCTCTGGCCGATCTTAAGCTTGTAAAGATTGAATATTGCAAAATCTATTTATTTAGACCGACTAGTGGTTTTCCATCATTGTGGTTACCACTGTTAGTCTGAAAGCATCAGCGCGTGCGTAATTATAGAGAGTGCCCTCAACGAAATTTACCAACCAATATTTCTTCCAGTCGGGTTGTCAGTAAGATTTCTAAACACAAATCAAATAAATGATTTTGGTTTATTTTTTTATTGCGTCACAGTGAAAACCCACGAGCTTTACCGGTTAACTTCGGCAAAATCCCTAGCTACCAATAACTAAAGGACTATCGTGTAACGCTTAATGCGAAAAGTTGGGCCCGAACCAAAGACTGTTTCTTGATGGTATGCCACAGTAAAGAGGGGATCAAGGCGAAGAAGATATGTTGGTCATTGACTTTTGTTTTATTTGGTGGCTCCTAAAGGAGCCGTTTTGTGTTTTGTTGACGCCGGAACGCTGAGTCTTCGATAGCCGCAATGGTGACCCCTACCAGCCACCCCAGCGTAACAATTTACACACAACAAATTGTACCCGTAATACCTCCCCTCGGGGGAATTTGTAGTTACTTCGCTTTTTACGATCGTTCAAATTTCCCGCTCGAGAAATTTTGAAAGTCCCTTGAGCATTTTCAAGCTGCCGCCGCCATTGTTCAAAAATGGCCATATTAGGTTGATTTTGGGCTGTAAAACAAAGCCTTTTGTTAGCCAAATGGACCCGCTTTTCTTGATACGGGTAACAACGACCCACAATTGATGGAAGACACTGAAGAGCCATTCATGTCTCATAAGAGTTGGCAAAACCGTCATCTTAACAAGTAAAACATTTCATTTGAGCAACTGTTGTAAACAGCTAAGATATCGTTGTTTTGTTTTGTTTTGTTTTGAAGGGAAAATTGCCCCAGATGTCCAGTTGATAATGATTTGATTACAGAGCCAGAGGTATGTGGGTACTGTAGACAATATCAGTTTCTTGCATGGCAATCGATATTTGGAAAGATCTTTCATCTTCTTTAAAAGACTCAAGCGTGTTTGCACTTTCGAAGCAATTAAAACTTTACCTACTGTCGCAGAACAAGAAAAAAATTTCCTTTGCGTTCAACATGTACTATTAGCCTACCGACACCCTCACCCTTACCTTATGTGGACAACATATATACATGCATGTGTATTCACCTTTTAGCTATATAACGGTTAGTGTCGTAAAACCGAAAGCAAAGAAATTATAACAGTCAGCAATCACACTAGACGTGAACAACTGCAGTGAACCAACACATTAGGCAATATATGTTGTCGGCGCCAAGCGCGGGAAAACGCGCCAAAGTCTCCATTGGTTTCGGTTTTGCGGAGTGTAGCAAAACCAAAGTACTCCCGGATTACAGTTCACTAGCGACACAAACATATGTACAAGCACCAAAGTCCATATTTTTTATGAAATCTGCATGTTAAACGCAGTGACCTGCACAAAGATGATTGCTTACGAGAAGTACAACTTTAGGATGCCATTACATCTGAAAGCCACTTCTTTACTAGCAGGAAGCTGGTGCTAATGGATTGAGTTATCCCTCTGGGGAGAGAGAGCTGCATGAAGATCAAATTCCTCAAGAGCATTTAGGCAGGCAGGCCTGTTTTACTCCAGAGTACCCTGCTAGGTTAGTGGAGCTGACTGCGCTGGAACAGAGATCTCCCACACAAGACCACTACTTTGCGTACCAGCAATCGGATCGTCATAGCGAACAGGCTACTGAAGGAAGGTTTGCAGAGCTGGTGCCTTTTAGGTCACAGTTTAAGCCAGCTAGTGCATCGGGTCAAGCTGCGCAGATCAGTGGATTTCAAGGTTGCCACAAAGGCCGCCCCGTGGAAGAAACGAACCATGACCAAGATCGAGCAGTTGAACATACATGCACGGTCCTTGAGCAGGAACAGAGGTTTTCTCTGTGTTATCAGCCCCATAACAGGCAAGTGTCGAATGCATCTGCGTGTCACATACAGGTCATCATTCTTGTGATGATCAATACAAAACGGCTGGACCGCCAGTAGGTGTTGGTTTTGCCAGGGCTAAGAGAGTTAGCTGTTGGTTGTTTGATCTTGTTTTTGTAGTCCATTACAAACTAGGTAACAACTTTTTCGCCTAAAGTTTCAATGACTAAATTGCTTGTCATGAAACTAAGCTGTTCGTTCTAATGAAAACCCCTCGAAGTACATTAAATATTGTAAAATAAAATTGCATGATAGCACAAATACGTTTTCAATCTTCGATTCCACTCTTACAACAACAACAACAACAACAACAACAATCTTTATTTGTACTCTCTCGAGCTGGTCTGGATTGTGGTGCTGCGATCTCAGTTATCAATCGTATTCGATGATTTCTCGGCTCTCAGTTAAACATTCCGGTCCATTTCCAGGCTATTAGTGAGGTTTGTCAGATCTCACAGAACAGCTATCAGTTAGAAAACCCTTGATGTCTCAACTGACAGCTTTTTTAAAGGAAGACTTAAAAGTGCCTTCAGGTCTCTCGATCATATATCCAATTTGAAAAACAGGCTTCGTTCTAGAAACCCAGATTTTTCATACTTTTAAGATTTTCTTTCTTTCTATAAATATAAGGTTAGTTACATTTTATGGCTTGTCTCCACCAGCCGTAAGGTTGCCATATTTAGACCTGCCTTATGAAAAAGTATATGTTGGTACAGTTACAATTTTGACGAATTCTCAGTTTTCCGTTAAACCCCATTGACAGTCCCCATCCTTACTGAAAAGTGATAAACGACCAACATTTGAACCAAAGATTTGAACTGATGAATTAAGACTTGATTTCAACATTTTTATAGACAACGCCGAGAACGGTAACGGCTTAAGTTTTCATCGACTCGATAAAAGAAATGAACAAGTTTGCTTACAGCTACAACGAGTGGCAAAAGTAGATGAGCCACGGCTACCTTAACGAGAGACAACTCTTTACCGCGCTATGGCGCGTAATCTTCCCCCTCTCCCCAGTTTCCAATGGTCCAATGATATCATGTACAAAACTTAGATGAACAACATTGAGTCGGGGAGAGGGGGGCTAGTATTCTGTGACGAATTTGTTGTTTGCGATCCGTTTAAATCCGTAAAGCCATTTTTTGCACAAAGTGTATCAACATTTTTGAAACTGGTTGTAGCATTTGTACTTCCATCTATGCCATCCAATAGATAGGACTGAACGAGGCTATTTTCCCTCTTTATGTGTTCAATGGTTGCCTCAACCAACCATATATATAGTGTAGAAGTAGCTGGGGATGTCAATAACAGAAGAACAGCGATTCATAAGCTTTATCTTTATCAGATCCTGTCCAGTAGATGTCCTGTTGACTGAGGGTCGTCCCTGCAATGGCATCTACATTTGGAAAGTCCACCATTTCTTCCAGCATCGCCAGAATGCTATTGATGGACTGATAACAGCCTTGTTCAGCCCTCCTATCTATACCCATTTCTATGGTTATAAGCTGCGCATGAAGTTCTATGTAAATGGTGTGCGCTCTGGAACTAGAAAACACGTGGGCCTGTTTGTTCAGATGATGCAGAGTGATAATGATGATATCTTAACTTGGCCATTTGCTGGTCGCATCACTCTGTCCATTTTGGATCAGAGTGGTGCTGAATTTCGCAACGATATCAGTGGAACGTTCCTGGCCAAACCAAGTCTAGCGGCATTCCAAAAACCTGCAGCCAACCGTGTTAGCCAAGAGTATGGCTTTGAAGAATTTGCTCCAGTTGGGCAGGTCTGTGGTGTACGTTACACGAAGAATGACACAATGATGCTGAAGATTGAAATCGCCCGTTTGTAACGTCATACTGAGTCGACTGTTTTTTTCAAAATGACTGCCTGAAAAATCCTGCAGGCTTTTGTAAGAAAATGTTTAATTCCTTATGTTGGAGTGCAATTTTTAAGATATCAGCAAATGCACCTTTTTAAAGTTGTTTGATTTGAAGTGCTCAGAGAGGCGGCCGTCCAATTCATTTAAAAGCAAGTTCCGTAATCACTCTCGCATTCTAGTATTGTCATAATTTAAACATTCTTCCTACTGGACGCACTATCTAGAGATCGATAAAGAATAGTTGTTTCAGTGTCTCTTGCTGCCCATTCTGAGTTCAACAAGCTACGAGTTGATTAATTGACGACCTAAATTCTAAAAGACTTCGCTTCTTTGAATTAAGTTACAGTCAATTTTTAGGCGCACATGGAGACCGTGGCGTCTGAACTAAAACTAGATTTTAATTTTTTTTTTTATCGATTTCAGATGTATTTTTAAGTTTCACCAATGCTTTATTCTTCTCTCGAGCAAGATTAAACGCAGAAATATCATAGTCCTCAGAAAATGATCCTCACGATTTTACCGGTAGACTTTAAAAATGATTGAGTGTTAAGCAATATTTCAATTTTTCTTAAGCCTCAAAAAAATATAACTACAAAAAATGCTATGAACACCTTCCAGATGTACTTTTCGAAACTTTTACTAGTAACTTCAAATACTTAGACCATTTACAATACAAACTGTATGTAATTACCTAGCGCGTGATTTACGCAGACCTTGATTAAGGGAAGTTACTAATTGCGTATTTGCAGTTAAAAGCTGATCTGTAAAACCCGGGGAGGGGGGCGGGGGGAGACTTCCATATAAAAAGGACTGGCGTGCTCGTCGGAAACTTTGAAAAGGACTCCTAAGAGGCACCAAGATCCTGCTCTGTAGGCGTGGCTTGAAACATTTTTCACCCCTAAGAGGTATCAATTCTAAAACAACAAATTATGTCCTGTAAAATTTTTCGTTTGAGGCTGACCACCCTAAGATGTACCAACGTCGCTTTTTTAACCCCTAAAAAGTACGAGCACCCCCGTCCTTTTCAGTTTGGGAGCCCCCCCCCCCCCTCCCACTTCCCGGGCTGTGAAACTGTATATTCAAATTTGCGAGACCAAGTCGTACAATAAACAATAGTACCCGCCTGTTCTCAGGTCAGTTTGAGATTACAGTATTGCGGTGTTTGTTACTTTGTAAAGGCAAGAGAAAATGATCCCCTGGTTTTCGCTTGGTATAGATAATTGCATGAATGCTAGAACAACCAAGGATTGAAACTTCGCTAGAGATATTTCTGAATTCTCTCAATATTGAACGAGCCTCCAGGCGAGTGCAGTTTGAAATAATTTTCTTAACACGAGTTATTGCTTACTTGTTATACGGCTAAGAATATTAGGAACGCACGCGAGCTCGTTAACTGTACTACAGTGTAAATTAAAGATCAACTTAGCTGCTCTTAGCTAATAATTACGGAGTGATTTTGTCAGTTATATTACAAGAAATATCCGGGGGCTTAATTATCTGACCTATAGTCTATCGATGGTGCACTGAAAGAATGAACTACCAGTCCGGGATCGTTATCAGATTTGATAACCATGTGACGTCACAACATGGCGGCCATTTCAAAAACAGGGAATTTTCGTATTCACTTCGCTTTGCTCGTTATTTGTTCGATTATACTCGGGTAATTTACCCATAATTCTATTCGATAATTACCAGAAAAGAAGGAGCCTCACGTGTTTTGAAGATGGCGGTTGAAGACCGGCGTAAACGATGTAAAATGTTACTCGTAAAGTGAAACAGCGCTTGCAATTTTGCATCCAAACCAGGTATGTTTTTCATTTTGTCATTAGATTTAAGTTACCTGGAGATTTTTGCGAAAATCACAAAAAATATGTCGTTAATCTTCACGCCATATTCTTGGGATTTAACGTGTTTTTAGTGTTGTGCACGGTCTGTGAAAAAAGTGCACGGGGGTATTTTGATTTGCGATGTGTTGTTTGTAACGGCGGCCATATTTACAGCTGTAATCGATATGTTCCTAGGTATTGAGACGGCGGATGCTGGTACCCATAGAATCAAAATAGCAAATTTATGTCGATTTTGTGGATATAGCTTGGTCATTACATAGGGTAGGTTTACTGTTGTCGAGTTTTGCAGCATAAAATTTTCGTTCCTTTTAGGCCTGACAAACACGCAGCATTCAACTTTAAGAATTACTGGTGGCAAAATCAAGGGGTACGTAAAAGTAACTTACATAAATCATCCAAGCCCCTTCAGAAAAAATTATAGCTCTTAGTGAGTCGCTCGATTCATGGTACGGCAGTCCAGGTGGTCGGGAAACCACTTGCGAATCTAACATTAGTTGTTTATTTTCTTTTGAAGGGTTACCATGAGGTCAAAACCAAGGGGCCAGAAGGAACTCCTTTTCATGTCCTTCTTGAAAATTGGAAACAAAGACTCGTTCGCACTTCGTTGTGTTTTGCCGGAAATTAGAGAAATACCCGAGACACTTCTAGACGTGCCACAGTCTGGTATCCAAGAGCGCTAAGAAAAATTACACTTTGAGAGAAGTTGCTGGAAGACAGATAGGCCGGGTGCAATACTTCATAAACAGGGAACTAAAACACCTTTCGGACTGCGGGAAAATCGACAATCACGTTAAAGGGTAAGTTGCCTATATTTTAGAGTCAATTTCAACAAGTCGCGGTCCTGAAATATTTTCCGGAAATGCCGGCCAAGCTAGGTCAGTTTTCTGGCACACCAGTCGTTATATAATGAAGCTTATTGTTGGATTTAGCGAGTGAACTATGGTACGAAAACATATTACTTGAATTATAGTTTCTTTTATATGAATCGGTCATTAAAAGCGTTTTTCCATATCACCGAATGCACAACAATAGACTACTAATCTACAAATAAAACAATTTTTTTCCGGAAATGCCAAGACTTCCAAGTTTACTGTCACATCTCACGACATAAAGTGTTGCATGTACCCATTCCACTGAACGGAGGTGTATCACGAATTAAAGTAAATATACCTGCTATATTTTTGTTGTTGTGCCAGAACCATATCAGGCAAGCCCACAACGACAAAGAGAACTCCAGTGCATCAAAGATGGAAACGAAATGTACAATACGGCAGAGGGGATTGAATTAGCAATCGCAGAAATGGAATTAGGCGTGGGATGGGATATGACCATCGAGGTAAGCTATTCTATCTTCAGTATATCTGGACAGAGAGTCGACAGAGGGAGGGTCGCGAACTGTTTCGATACTGTTATTTCCATTTCATAGTAATGAATCATAGTAGGAGATGTTTCGGTCCTAACCACGCTTCGCTCATGCAAATTGAACGAAATTCAGTTACAGCTCTCTGCTTGGAATATAGAAGCAACTTGTTCAGTGTCAATTTGTGAACTCAAGATGTATTTACTGTTAGTGTTTCGTTTATATTTTATACAGACTGTTGAACAGCCAGCTTCGCCAACTACCAAGAAAATGAAGTCTGAGTGAAAATAGAAGCTATCATATTAGTATCAATAAACAACGCTTTTGTGAACAGAATAACTGTTGTCTACCTTCGTGTGTTTTTTCTCGGAACAAATATTATACGGTGTCTATCTGAAAATGAAACTTTTCGCTGTAGCTTTTGGACAAAGACAGTTTTCTTCCATACATCTCTGTTTCTATTCCATAATCCAGTAACCTATTGCGAAGCAAACATACAATTACAATTAAATGAAATTGCATTGTGATGTTGTGAAAAAAGTAACTCCTTTCATCGCAGCGCCCCATCGACCGCCATATTGAATTATACACTGTTGCTACCAAATAATGTCACGTGAACGAAAACTTGCGCAGCGATTGGTTAATGGTTTGTTTTGGTCGAGGTTATCAAATCTGATAACGATCCCGGACTGACTACTGGTGTTCACGCTGAGAGAGTATTTTTCAGCAAGTGCTTGCTAAAAATGTGTCTGCCATCCGGTTTACAGAGTTGTCCGCCTTATAGAGAGTAGGGGAAATTCGATCGAGGCCAGCCATAGTGTACGCCTTGTTCGTCGTACCTTTTAGGAGTTGAAAAAGCTGTTTTGGTACCTCTCAGGGTGTTTAGCCTCAAAAGGTCCACAGTTGGAGCTCGAGGGGTACCTTTAAGGTATTAAGCCGAAAAAAATATGACGGCAGATAATGTGTTGTTTTAGAACATTTCAAGTCACGTTCTAATAAACAGGATTTGGTACCTTATAAGAGCCCATTGGGGTTCTTTTCAAAATTTCCGTCGAGCACGCCGTCCTTTTTAAATGGGAGTCCCACCGGAGGGGCGGGGGGGGGGGGGTGGGTAATGAACACTGGTCTCGTAAGAATCGCTTAACGTTTTCTTTAGGAAGTACAACGATTGGGCAGCGCGATCGTAGAGATAGGAAAGCAGCCTTTGGAGAGAGTCTTCTATGCATAATTATGTTCTTATCTCAGGAAAAGCCTTAATGAGGTTTTTCACTTTTTTCACTTCTTTAAGTTCAATCAAAACTTAAAACCAGCAGTGAAACTGTTTAATAAATAGTTCAATTTTCCTTTAGCGAGCACTGCCCTTAAATAAATGTCTTTGCATTTAAAGAAGTGAACCGAGTACCTCTTAAAAGTTTGATAATGCGTAGCTAGGATTCAGTGCCAAAGCACGTGGTTAAATTTAGGCATTACGCTTTCTTTATTATGTTAATTCTTTTGTGTTCCCTCATCTCGGAGCTTATGCTCTGAACAATCGAATCATTTCTATTGTCCCGTTGCATAATAAGCGGTCATGTTTGACATATTACAGTTGACCTAAGCCTGAAAACGTTACTACAGCTCAAAAGAACATTTGCTTTATATTCCTTTGCTCAGCGAGATCTCACTTCTGAAGAATTTCAACCTATAAGGTAAGTTTTTTATTCTTCTCTATTCTAAGCCAAATAGCGCTAAGCACAGGGGTTAAAACGGCACGCATGTTTACTCCGACTCCATGGTGCCGCTCTGCCTTAATTTTGTTTTGTGAATTCCGAATACATCAACGCGTTTTCTGACAAAAACTGCGAGCATCCTTTGCCACCAAAAAACGCCAACTCGTTTTTAAAACTGAGGTATCATTTCTTAACTTTTAGACGCAAAGAACAGGAACTCATGACGATTAAATTTTATTCGCATTCGGGCCAGTAATTTTCCCGTGAGTTGGTGTTGTTTTAAAATCAACAAACACTATGTAAATTGTTTTAAGCTTCGTAGTCAAATAGCCTTTTATCATTCAGTCAGTTTCCTGACATTCAAACAATTTCACACTTTTCTCCAATCCGTCATTCTCGTCAATGTTTAAAAAAAGAAAAAAGCAATTAATCATTTATAACAGTGTCGAGATTCTTTAAAATGTAACGAAAATGACGACAGAAGCGAAGCGTGGTAAGTACATGTAAGCAGTGAGCAGTTTTCGCCCGACGTGGTGGCTAACAAGGGTTCTTAATCCTAGAAGGTTCTTTACTTGTTATTGTTCGATGTGTCTGCCAGAAAGTTGATAACATTCGACGTGAATCCGGTAGCCACGGAACAAAACAGCTGGGTAAGATTCTTGACTCATGCTATCAAAACATGCCATGTCTTATGTCCAAGTGTTAAGGATTTAAATGTGGTAAGCGTGTCATTTGACTATATATATATATGCATTTTCATTTTAAAATATATATATCAACAGAATCATAATTTATATCTTAAGTCAGATAATGCCGAATTGATTTTAGGACAGATAGATGGAAGATCAGTGAAGCCGTGACTGCCACTATTACTATTATTACAGTAACTTCTAAATAATCTTGGTTTGGAGCGTTTTGAAATCCAATAGTTGTATATTGCGGAGTTTTGCTGCCTTCGTTTTCTGTGTAGCGAATTTTTGCTGTGCAGTTTCAAGTTTAGATCAGCACAAACAGATGAAATCCTCGGGGATTTAAAAAAACGATTGTTTCACGGTTGGCCCAGAATCGGTCGCTCTCGAACCATTCAACGCCGAAAACAGAGATACTACACTGTAGTCACTAAATTTTTTTGCACGTCAAATCCAATTTTGCAAAATTATGCTTTAGTTCCCCGTAATGATTTTGAACTAATGTTTCATGATGTTTCATGATGTTTTTATGTAAGTAACCCAATATTGAATACGTCTTCGCATCGTTGAGCCCGTACACCGAACTGCAAATTACGTCGATTGCGCGCGTGGATCACGCACGATGGATCGCGCAGTATGAACGAATTTTACTTATCAAAGCTACTTTAGGCTCATTTTCTGCCGTTCTCTCGAGTCCGATCTACAGTGGCTGGTAATCGAGCCTAAGCTATTTTCAAGTACTAAATTTAACCTAAATTATCATAATTTTGCAGTAGCAAAGCTCGCGTTTGTATCTCGATAGCTCATGATTTGCGACTCGAAATGGTCAGCTATTGAGAATAAGAGCAATGTTCTCCATTGATAACTTTTGTAATTCGATATTACTGCAGGAATTGCTACATTTATTTGAACGATGTTACGGCGATGGTTCACTTGGATTTGTTTTGTTCAGGAGGTCCACAACATCTTATCAGGTAAGTGGGGCGAAGTTTTTCACTCCTAAACTTGACCATTCGATCAAATGAAAACCTCTAATCAGTACTGTTTGTTATGCTGTACAAAGTGGTTCTAACTTTCAAGTCTGTGCATGAAACTCTAGCGTGTGACCATTCAAATGAAAGCTACTGAGCACTACTTTCACGTGGTACTGTTTGTTATGCTGTACAAGGTGGTTCTAACTTTCAAGTCTGTGCATGAAACTCTATTGTGTGACCATTCAAATAAAAGCTACTGAGCACTACTTTCACGTGGTACTGTTTGTTATGCTGTACAAGGTGGTTCTAACTTTCAAGTCTGTAGACGAAACTCTAGTGTGTGACCATTCAAATAAAAGCTATTGAGCAGCACTTTCATGTGGTATTGTCTATTGGGCTGTACAAGGTGGTTCCAACCTTTTTAAAAGTCTGCGGGTGAAACGTAACCCTAGTGTGTGACCATTCAAATAAAAGCTATTGAGCAGTACTTTCATGTGGTACTGTTTACTTCTTAACTTTGAAGTCTGGGGATGAAACCCGAGTGTCTGACCATTCAAATGAAAGCTATTGAGTAGTACTTTCATGTGGCACTGTTTATATATTACGCGGTACAAGGTGGTTCTAACTTTTAATTCTGCGCGTGGGTCAAAATCCAGCTTGACACCATATAAATTAAAGCTACTGAACAGTACTTTCATGTGGTACCATTTACTTTCGGTAACGGCCTATCGAAACTTAAAAAAACTGAATAACGTTTCAAAATTGTTTTTAGGTGATCCGCCTCTCATTACGGATTTCCAGTATGATAATTTAGACCAGCCTGGAGATGTCTTGTCAGGGTTCAACCTTCCTTGCAAAGCATCCGGTACCAGTCCCTTGGAGTACAAATGGCAACATAATGGCCAGGACATTAAATACGGGGAGCAGTATCGATTGCTGAAGTCCGGAACCTTAGAAGGGACATTGCTCAGTTCCAAGAATAATGGGGACTACCAATGTTTCGTGAAAAACGATTTTGGAGAGGATTTCAGTAGAAAGCTAAAGGTTGTTGTTTCGGGTAAGTTTTGTCTTCGTAGCCCTTAAGTCTGTCATCGTCGTAATAATAATCTTAACTTCAGGAAACTTTTCTTTTAAACATAACTGAGTTTGTATCGTTCCGCTTGGGAGTCATGCCGGATTCCAGTGGTCTTATTTGGAGCCTGGTCAAGCTCCTGTATTGCTCTTTGGACAAATTGATAGGCCATATCCGAGTTACCTTGTGCCTCTGTTTGAAAACGAGTCCTCGTACAAAATCTTTCATATGAAAATGAGTTTGATTTTCATGAAATTGAACATGTAGGCGGAAGATATTTCCATATGAATGGTTTTTAACTCGTTTTGACATAGAGGCAAAAGGCAACTCCGAAATGGCCTATCGGACACCGTGGAACTACAACAAAATTAATTGGGTCCTCTATGTTTTCCTTTGACAACAAAACACTTTTACTTCTCCCATTACCTTTGTCTATCCATGAGAAAAACGGATAGCCGAGAATAGTTGGGTAACCTGACAGAATATCGGTCGGGGAGTAACCAAGCATCTTATCCAGGGGAGGAGGTAGGGGAGGTGGAGTAGCAATCCTTCTAGCCACTTCATGCTTCAGACACCAGAAAAAGGCGCTGGCAGTTTGTTGGCGAATTGGCTCAACCTTTTCAACTGAGGGAAGCAGGCTTCGGACGGCCACAAATCTTAGCTTTTAACTTCAATGGACGTTTACATCCACTTCTCCCATTCACTTTATTCCCAAATGTTTTAAAAACCTTTCTATGGCACATTTTTCTGGTACAATTGGACTTTGAAGGTCTTTATGATCCGTTTAAATCCTTTATCTTCAGTCTCAAGAAGAGGCAGTTTTTCTCAACTATAAAGAACTTGATCATCCATGAAAAACTATGCCTCGAGTTAAAACAGATAAGATTAAACTGTCTTTCCCAAAAAGTGTCAAATAAAGTCGGTGGATGTGACTGTAGATCAGAGTTAAATCACAGGGGCTATCATGCGAAATTAGATAACCTTACCGGTTATTGATGCTTCTTTTGGTTAGTGGCACCACTTCAGAGTGAATATTGATTTCTTTGATTTTTATACTAACTTGTAATCATTTATCTTTCAGTTGCAGGAGACTTTATATACGCAAATGACAAAATCGCTCCAGTCACTCTAGGAAGGCCCGTTGAAATACCGTGTCCGAAGCACGAACCGAGCTTCGGTGTCACGTATCGGTGGGGCGGGTACAATTCTGCCGGGGATCCCAGCTCATTTCGTCCTCTTCTCGAAAACGAACGCGTGGCAGTCACGTTAGATGGGACACTTGTGATTATGTTTCTGACAAAACAGGATGTTTTCAAAGTGAATTTAATGGGAGGAATACTGTGCGAGATGGTTTTAGGCTCAGGGAAAAAGCATTCTCACAAAGTCAGTTTCAAGCAGCAGGGAAACGGTAAGAGTTCGAGATTTAAGGGAGCAAGTTCACGGAAATTAGCCCAAGCTTGGTACTTCGTCGTTCTTAACCCTTCTCCGTTGTCCCCAGACTCTACCATTCTTATGCCTTGTTGATTTGTTATTCCCTCTTTAATTTCTACCTTAGTAAACTGTTATTTTCGTGTTTTCCTCGATTTGAAGATTATTTTGTAAATGGTAAAGAAAACGAAAAGAAATTATTAGTAGATTGTGGCATGACATTTTAAAAATAGTTGCCTCAATTGACAATTTTGACACTTCTCTATCTCTAAATCTAAAGAGAAATTAAGTAATTGCGACAAACGTAGTCTCCTACCTACTAAATTCTTAATATTCAATTTTAAACTTTGTAAATTTTTAAATCTTTAATACTGTAATTAATTTTAGACTCCTTTCCCATTTTGTTTATTCATTTTAATTGACGTATTTTTATCTTTTTTATTCCTTTTGTAACTGAAAAGCCCTCTTGGGGAGTTGCAAATAAAGTATGTATGTATGTATGTATGTATGTATGTATGTATGTATGTATGTATGTATGTACTGTATTACATTTACTGAGAAAATTGGATTTCGCAAACTTCTGTAATCGGACACCTATGGGATCAGACTATTGTCTACCTGAGCCATTTATGGGAATTAATAATAGTGTTTGTATGATGCTGGGACAATGACTGAGTGTCCTCTCAAGAGAGGTGTCCGTCTAGGGAAAGGTGTCCATTTGCGGAAGTTCGATTGAATGTGGGTGGGTCCAGTCCATGACGAACTGTTTGGCCATACGAGAGGTGTCTGTTTAGGGAAGGTGTCCGTAAGCGCAAGCTTGACTGCGTGTATTTGGCTGGGGGACCATGACGAATTGTCCACCATACGAGAGATATCTGTCTAGGGAAGTGTTCCTTAGCGGAAGTTTGACTGTTTGTGGCTAGGACCACAATGAACTGTTCGCTTTGCCAGAGATGTCTTCTCAGAGGAAGTGTCCGTAAGCGGAAGTTCAACTGTATGTGGCTGGGGGACCATGATTAATTATCTGCTCGCATGGGGTTTTCGTTTAACTTAGCGGAGTTTCAACTGACTTATTGGAAAGTTTATCCTCCGTAACAATACAAATTTAGTTGATGTATGGGCTGTGGTGTGTATAGTGATTTTAACCGTCACATTGTGTTTGCTGTTGAACAGAATTCACGGGATTCACGGCACCATCGATTTACTTCTCACCGAAGCCACAAGAAGAAGCTAGAGAAGGATATCAGAAGAAGCTGTATTGTCTCGGTGTGGCAAAGTAAGAATACTTCAATGTTTCAAGTTGTTGTGCTGTGGGTAGAAGGAAATGATTTATTTCCATTCCATTTATTTTCAACCTTACGTAATACATGAATGGCTTGATTTAGCCTCGCCGCTTTTAAAGGCAAGCGGGTATAGTATAAATTCGAAGTGAGGAAACACATCAAAATTTATATCTGTCCTCATATCCCATAAAAGCATGGAGAGAAATCTAGAGTATGTAATGTAAAATACCGTGTTCTTATTCTCGGTATTGTATCATTTTTTGTTGGAAAAGAAGGGGGGGGGGAGGGGGGGGGGCGAGATTGGGAATGAGCGTGCAAACAGATGGGTTCGATTTCCGTAGGATTCGGTATGTGATATATGGCACTTGTTCTCCCAAGGCCCACACCGTACATAATATGGAGAAAAGATGGAGAAAAGATTGTAGATGGAGAGGACGGCTATTACCTCCCAGCAGACCATCATAACAGGCTACTGATTATCAAGGATGTGACACAGGAACACCAAGGAAATTACACTTGTACAGCTCACCCAACCTCTGGAATCTTCGATCAGGCCTCAGCGTCGACATATCTAACCGTAAAAGGTTTGAAAAGAAATGTCTTAAAAATACTATATGATTATCAGTTGAGTATGGCACGACGAAAGTTTGGTGACCAGGTTTTAACGTTCAACTTGTATTGTTGTCGCGGGATCTGGCTCCGTTTCTAGTGGCATTCTGTCGGCCTTGGCAGCAAAGCACGCGAAATTGCAGGCAACGATATCGTTACCATTGGAAACGAGGAAAGTTTACCGTGGTAACACGGTAATTTTAAGCCCATAACTTCAATTTATTAAAAACTTTAATTTATTAAACCTCAGACAACCCTCTGCATGCGTAAATCACGCAAGTAAATAACTTCGCAGTCACGCAGGTTTGTCACGCAAACATGATGCAAGTGAATGCAACAAAAATCACGCAGATGGATCACAAATGCTTCCAGGCGTATAAGGCGCGATTTTCTCAGTTTCATTACGACATAGTTAGTGGAGGGGACCCCTCCACTAACTATGATTACGATGATGTCTTTCTTCTTAAATTTTAGCTTCACCCGAATGGGAGGTGGAATTGCCATCGGATACCTCAGGAGCGAGATCACAAACAACCTCACTGAGGTGCGTTGCGAGCGGTACACCACCCTTGCTCTACCGGTGGTTTAGAAATGGATGGGAAATTGATGATTCAGAGTAAGTTCAATAACGGTAACTAACGTTAAGGTGGCTGGTAACACTCTGTAGCACTTTTCAGCAGTTGACCCTGACAGATCAATACCATCACTCTTAAATAAGTGATGCTACTATAGTGTTATCACACAAATGCCTCGTTGTTTAACAAAGATGTGACATGCTGTCTTCTTCATGACATAAAAGGATACCATGGTAACAGTACAACCTGTTCAAATCACCATTAATTTGAGTTGTAACTATTCTTCTGTGGTTCTGCTCCATAATTTAGCTACTATTTTCAGGATTTTAGTCCTTCAAACGGGAAAGAAAGTCATGTATATCTTTAAAACAAGCCAAAATGTTGTTCCTTTGCAGCTCAAGAGTAAAATTACAGAGGAACATTCTCAAGCTAATAAATGTGGATAGCTGGCATGAAGCTGTGTTCCAGTGTGTCGCTGAAAATAATCAGGGAATGAGCGTGACTTCTACTAGAGTTCATGTTGAAGGTGGGTGTGTCAAAAAAAAAAAAAAAAAAAGATGAAGTTGCCAAAACTTCGTAGTGCAATTATCAGCTATTTTTGCCTTCTAACTGTGCAAATCTCTGACCCAAAGACGAAGATCCGACGATTTTTTTTTCGTTTGCCCCCAGAGAGCAAAAATGCTTAACAGATAAGGTTACTGTTCTAAATTATTCGATCCAGCTTACGCTGCTGTTCTAGTTCTGTGAAGATTTGAAATTTAAAAACTTGTTAGTTGCGTCAGCAATATTGCGCAAACATGTTTTTGTGTGTTGTGTCGACTGAACTATTGCGGAAAATGCTTCTTGCAATGTTACAAACCGCAGCCAGGGACGCGAGATGAGTGAAACGAGATGTGCCTCACGAGAAACGAGACGAGAGATAGCACTTACTAGTTACTATATTGCCTCTAGTTAATTATCAGTTTTATTATTTTTCAGCGTACATCTCCGCATCTTTTAAGATTTATGCAGCTGTCTTTTCAAACATTAGCTCACTCTTTTTAAAAGAAAATCTGATACTAACGTCATTAGTAAATGGGTTGTTTCAGTTTTTCGCAGAAGCGTCACTGCGCGCCATCTCCTGCCAATCGGTTTTTTAGAGTTGCTTTTTTTTGCAGACTCACCCACTAATGTGGGTCCAAGTTCACGGAGAGAAGAAGATTCAGACGAGTCGTTGTGGATTATTTTGTCGGCTGTGCTTGGTGTTCTTTTAATTGTTGCAATCATTGTTGTCATCGTTTGTTATAAACGACTTAAAAAGTCGAGAAGGGATCAAGGTGAGTAGACATCCCCATAATCTTGCCGTGAGTTTAAATGAGGACCACATAGGTATTTTTAAATATATGTTACTGACTGACTGATGCAAACACGAGAAAACACGATCATTTGCGCAAGTGTAGAGTCTACATAGATTTGTTCTTGTACAATGCTCAAATAAGCCATGTTCTTCTTTTTGTAGAGACCAGTGAGGAAACTTATAATGATATCTCGGAAGACACCCAAGGTAATCCATCACAACCTCGCACGGCTCCCTCAGGGGCCAAGGGAGTAAAGGGGCTAAGGAGACATCCCACTCTCCCACCCATCCCCCAGTACCAAACCCTGGACCCGTCCACAGCGGGAGTCGCTAATTACGAACCGCTTGATGCCGAGCAGGACCTCAACGAAAGCGGGCTGTACGAGAAGTTAGATTTTAGGTCCTTGGACAATGGCCCCAATTATGATAACCCGGGCAAGCCCATTCCAGAATATCTCGAGCTTGTTAATGACACGAATGTGCCACCAGGCAATACCGCGTCGACTATGACGACAGGAAGGCCTGGAAAAGAATATTACCAACCAATGGAAGGTGGCTTGGGCAATGACGTGTTTAACGATAGCAATTTCGCGCCAAAATATTACGTTCCAATGGAGATGGAGGGGTCGAAAACAAAAACACCAAACCAATCTGGCCCTTTATCACCCAAGTACTACGAACCGGTGGCAGGAGAACCTAAGTCAGCTCCGGAAACAAAAGGTGCGACTTCTTCAGCGGAATATTATCAACCCATGGCGGATAAAGCAGGAGAAAAGCAGCAAGGAGAGAACAGCTTTTCTTCTCCTGAGTATTATGTTCCTATGGCTGAAAATAACCTGTGTAAACCAGCTGTACAGACGAACAACACACAGGTCGAGTGTAGCGGGGGTACAAAAGACAACAGCGAGTCAAGCAGGTTATGAAGATTTGCGTCAGCCAAGATTCTTTTAAAGTTACTTTGAGTGATATCTTTAGTTTTGTATACCACATGAAAATGTGTGCACATTTTCCGTGCTTTTTAAATACTCAATATGAGCTAATGTGCTTTAATCATGCTCCAAACGACCCTTAACTAGTTAACGTTCACTAACTCAAAAGGGCTAACGGTAGCGATTGGGGATGCTGCCAAATAGACATGGTATAATGGTAACAAAGTTAAATGATCCCAATCTAAATGGTCACTTCTTAAGTTAATGATTTCATTGAAATTGCTTTTGCCCTTCAAAGTCTATAAGAAGTCATTCTCATGAAAGCTGCTGAGCAGTATTTTCATATCTTACTGTTTGTTGTTCGTTAACATTGATTTAAAAATTATTTTTAGTTTAAACTTCAAAAGTATTGGAAATGAAAGAGGTTCTAGTGTCCAGTCCCACATCCTCTAACCTTGCGCTATATTTCATCATCTTGAAAAAAGGCACTTGTAAGGGTGGTGTCAGGGACTGGGTCCAAATTTTTAACATTACGAAACACTGTTGCTACAGTGATACCCGGAGACCAAATATGAACACGGTCTTGATTTAAACTTCTGCAATTCCTGAATGCACACAAAAATGACCCAAACACGCACTTGTTCTCAGGTCCTACTTGAAGTTGTTTAGAGTTGGTGAAAGCCTGATGTGAATTTACAATGGTTGCTCGGGTATGGGGCACATCAAATCCTTCATCTAATGATACGACTGGGAAAAGTATAACAAACACGGCAACCAAAATTTATCATGCTTTAACAGGTTGCGCAACGAGCTTTTATTGCAGCTTCAGCATAACATCGCCATAAATATTCATATTATGCTATTTGCTCTAGTAACATTTTCCTGTGCTGCATGAGGGGTCTGGATGTTTCCGATAAATTTATAATTTCGCTTATTGTGAGTCAAAAAAACAACGAAACCAGCGACTAAATGATAATCAATATCTATTTTTATTTAACTACTAAGAGCTTTTAGTGGCGGGGGAATATCATGCAGAATTAAAGTCACTACATTTCGTTTGCAACATCTACGGAAATTCAAAACGAAGGTTGAAACATACGTCTTCTCTTTTACGAAAGAGCAATTTTAAGATGAATTTGATTTGCGATTTTCTGATAGCAAGAGCTCAGCCCAACAATCTTTGCTGAATGTTTTCCAGCAATTGTACCAGATCCTGTGGATTTAGAAATTCCGGTATCGCTCTCTTCGCCATTTCAATGTTGCTTGGTCTGGAAGTACTAGGAGCTTGTAATTGACTCTCAGCTTGTCGTAAAATCTGCATCGTTTCGTCTGCGAACAAACCGAACAACGAAATAAAAACAAGCTCGATTTTTTTCCCTTTGTGACTGGTGTTAAAAGATAAAGCTCACAAACTACAAGTGAGACACAGATTATTATATCCACGACGGTTATCATGGAAAAATTATTGTTTATTCCGAAGCGATGTCAGTTGTGCACATTTTCTGGCACGTACGTACGTCAAGACGAGACCTCCCAGTTGATGTTTTTTTCTTCAAAGTGGGATGCATAACTCGAGCAATAAGTGTTTACTCACTTTGAAAGTTATCGAGATCTGCAGGAGAAAGTGACCCTCCGAGGAGTGCTTGAAACTAAAAAACAAAGGCAGAAATCATTTTACTATACTCAGACGGCTCGACTTTCAAATCACCACTTCAACCAGTAATAAGTACTGTCTACCAAATCGTTTCAATCTTCTGTGATATATGATAATTACAGGTCATTAAATGTGGAATGAAATATTTACTCTCTGTATGATTCGGGTGAGAGATCCAAGTAGACTAACAAGTATCCTGCAAAGGTAGATAATTCAGTTATCGCACCGTTTACCATGTATAGCAGAAGTAAACAAATAGCTATGGACTATACTGATCAACTGATCAGTTAATCAAGAGATTGATTGACGATCAGTCGTCTCAGTACTCCTTGATTAGTTAAAAATAAGGCAATCGGTCTGTCTCTCTATTGGTCAGTAAAACCTACCAAGTAATCATTTCAAAGGTCAAACTTATTTTTGTACAAAAGATTGCAATCACGAAGAGTTCAACTTATTTCCGCTTACCTTTGTACATGAGGAGGAATAGTCACTGTTGACACGACTGAAGATGACATTACTGGTGTAAAACCTGAAGTTGGCTTCACTGTAAATGATGGTAGTGCCGTGGATTTCGTTGTATTGAAGGGCGGAACAAGACTTGGCGTTGGACTCGATGTGGGTCGTGATACTGAAAGATAAATCGATCGACAGCTTGTTTCTCCATACAAGATCATATGAATACAATGTCGAAATGGGCAGCTGAAGGTTGTAAAAATATCGAATTGGGAATGCTAAGCTATGATTTAACGGTCGCACAATATTTGTTATGCTTCATGTCTCCTGATGGAGGTTGCGGTGTTTACTGCGTGCTGTAAAGTAAAATAAGCAACTATGCGTGATACGGCTTCCTGGATATCTTGTCCCATGATGCAATATAACGAGTAATGAAACGGAACGACCGAGACAGAGACATTTTATAAACTCCTTCAAGCCAACGTTGAAAACTCGGAAGAAATAGTTGTTATTTCAAATTGAAAGAGATTTAAATCAAAACTTTGTCGTAACGCCTGGCCCTTAGTGGGTTTAACTCTAGTATCCGAGAACTGAAATGGGAACGATAATTTGTACTTTTATGCAGTGGCGTCTGCTTTTCATTACTTTACAAATTTGAATGTAAAGTTTCTTTTCTTTCATTTTGTACTTAGGCTTTCTAGATCTTCCCCACTTTTATATTTCTTTCTTTGTATTAAGTTTAAATGTGAACATTTACCATTTTGACAACTTGCTATGTCCACTCGCAGACATAGATGATTAGAGGACACAGTCAACGGTTCTCGTGGATTGAACAACACATATCTAGCCTGTACAGGAAGGATGAATTTCGTGGTGACTACAGCATTACCATCAAAGAAAGGGCCAAAAAATACCTGGAAAAGAGAATCAAAGAGCACTGATGTTACAGCTGTAATCAATACTTTCAGAAGCCTATGAGGGGAAAATCATGGAATTCAAAGCTGATAGTTTCTTAACCAGCTTTACATGCTACCAAACAGGGGTATAATTTTGTGAAGTGTTTGTCGTTCTCGCTAGTTCTAAACAAGTTTAGCTCTTGGCAGCTTTAACTTGAGTGAATGGCTTTTTCTTGGTTTATTATGAGAAACGTTCTGAAAATTTAAAGTATTCCGCAAGTCCTTTAAGTCCATAATGAGCACTTTTAATCTGACGATCTTCTTATCTTCTTCAAATCGCGCATTTTCAATTGAAGCGTTCTTTTTAAAGGTGCTCAGTCACGGTATTTTGAGTTATTTTGGCTACATACAAAATTATCTTTAAATGGTAGGAAACCTGAAAATAACAGTTTAATAAGATAGAAAACACCAAAGAGATAATGATAAACTATAAAGGAACAAGGATGGCTAAGGATGGAGAAGATTAACACGGATTACAAACGACGAGCTTGAAAAATTGAGGCCAAACTTTTTAATATGCGCAAACCGTGACGTAGCTCCTTTAACTATTTATCTATAGACGTTAACGAGGGGGTGCACTTTGGGGTCCCTAATTAGCTTTCATTATGCTATTTCTTAAACGAGGGGACCAGAGAGTAACGTCATACTCTAGAAGCTTCTAGCGGCGGTTTAAACCCAGTGCCTTGTGAAGACGAGAAAATGAAGTTTTGGCGCTTTGACCAAATTGCAATTGTCGTTTGAGGAACCCCACGATTCTGGTTAGCTTTGTTTGCGACTTTTTACGTGCAAATGTCCTTCATGAGATGAGAGATTAATGAAACATCTAACTCCATAGTCATAATTACAAGGTATCATCGCGGAAGCGGGGGGGGGGGGAGGGGGGGAAGGGGGAGATTCTCAGATCAAAAGGTTGGGTATGCTCGTCGAAAAAATGAATTAAATTCCTATAAGAGAACAGACTGGGCAGCTTTATTTGAACCCTAATACACGCTACTTCAAACGACACTTAAAACAGAATAGGCGCTATTACCACCCGCTGTTCAGGAAAAGAGCGCGCGATTGTAGACTGGACTTAAGAGACCGGCGGAAATCGAGCCTAAAAACGGAAATGAGAACGTTTTTTGTGATAATTTCTTCTAGCGCATCCTAAAAGACACTTTGACAGCTTTTAAGCTGTCAACAATACCATTTAAAAATGGTATTGTTTCGTCGTGAAAATCCTAAGTGAGTCCAGAACCCTTGATTTATACCCCTAAGTGAGACGACGAGAATCCCCAACCTTTTCAAATGGGAGTCCCCCGGGAGTATCATACTCATACACCTTATTCCAAGATGGCCACCATTTTAGGGTTCTTTTGTTTGCTTGCAAATTAGCCGTTGTTGGGGCAACAAGGGGTAATTATGAAGACAAACAAAAGAACACTAAAATGGCGGCCATTTTGGAATAAGGTGTAAACGGCAATACATTGGTTTACCTTTCGACGTGACCCTTCAAGAACGAAATTAAAATTGATGTTGTCTGTGCTGGTTTTTATGTAATATTCAGAGACTGATTTGTTAGAGTCTGCTTTTCCCTGTACAGAGACTTGTTCTACCAGCATGACAGCACCTTTTAACCAAAGAAAACGAGTGTCAGTGAAGAGTTAGTATATTTATAAAATAGCACATACTATTTTCTGTTCGGTCGTTTGTTTCGTTCGTTCATTACGATTTTAATCGTTCTTTCGTTCAAATTCGTTCCAGTTCGCAATCGGTCGTTCGTCCGTTCGCTCGTTCGTTCGTGCATTCGTACGTTCGTTGTTTCGTCTCCTCGTTCGTTGCCTCGTTCGTTGACTCGTTCGCTCGTTTAATCATTCATTTATTGGTTAGCAACTTTAATTTTAAACCAGCCCAAAATGTTCGTGCCCATTACAGGAGAAAAATGTCCATTTTCTTTATACAGGCGTCTTCATACCAGCTGAAGAAACCCCCTTGACGCGGCGGCCATTTTATCCAAATGAAGTCTGATCGCCTCTAGCGTGCACAGATAACACATGCTTCCTTAGGCTCAAAAAAGGTCAGCGGCATCATGGTAATTGAGACAAATATTCAGGATAATTATTTTGTGACTCCCTTTGAGTCTTCGTAAAGTCACTTTGTTAGACTGACTTACTTGAATACAAGGCATTTGATCTGAATATGGTCTAAACTGGTATTTGTCGTTCATGTACTACCAGTTACTAACCTAAATCAACCTTGAGATATTGGTTAGCGTTTACGACACCCGCACACCACACATCATTGCTATGAAGCACTGGGTTTCCAGGTCCCTGGCTGTTAGAAGAAGAGGTAAACTGCACATTGCTGTTGGAAGTGATCAGCGAAGTACAACTCCCAGATCCTGGTACTTAAAAGAAAGCAAAGTTAAACAAACATGTTTGTTTACCTCTCTGTGATCATGAAATTAGAGTTAACGGATTTCGGTTTCCGCTCATTGAATCTGCAAGTCAATGACTGGGCACAACAACAACAACAACAACAACAACAACAACAACAACAACAGCATCAAAAACAACAACAACAACATCATCATCAACAACAACAACAACTAGCTTCATTTGCATGACCATAAATACATACAGTGCCGCAAAAGCGTTTGTAAACTAAAACTAAAAACAAAACAGTTACAACTAAAACAAAATATGGTAGTATACTTGGTACATGTTTCTACTCATATAACCATCGTTGAGGCGTCCCCTTAAAACACCGATAATAAAATGTGGTCTTATTTCCCCCTAGAACGTTATTTATGTGTTTAAAACTTTCGCAGATTTTAACTGTAAATTTTACTAATGACCATGCTTATAGACGAGGCTAACATAAAATGGACCACTTTGATCATAGTAGGTATTAGAAGAGTACGGCCTACACTACTAATACTAAAATTCATCGAGAGAAAATATCTCAACACCAGCAGCCGGACAAATAATAATAATAAAAAAAAGATATTTAGCTGAAATGACCATTAGGGGATGGCTGTGCAGTCACTGGTTTTGAGGGCGTTTGCGTTGCCTTAACAGTGGATGAAGGTGTGGGCTCAAGCATTGACGTCTCAATAGCTAAAGATAAGAGAAAGAGTGAATCTAAACGTACGAATAAAGACAATTCCGACAATCTCCGAAGATTTCTGATTGTTTTCTGATAACGTGGTAATGAAATGGCTTGACTATTGAGTTAGTTCCTACATACAAACTTCTCTAAAAAATGGTTCTCACCGGGACAGTTTTTAGGACAAAACGTAATCTCGCTGGAGTGTCCGCTGCATTGCTGGCCACCAAACGTAGGCGCAGGATTTGTACATGTCCTGGAGCGGTTTCTTAGGGCATCTACACACGGAGGGCATGGGCTCCAATCCGACCAGTCTGACCATCCGCCATCAACTGGAGAGGCTACAAGAAGTGAACATAAAACAAAGACAATAGCATCTCTTTGCTACTCATATAAATGTTGTGTCTTCAGCATGTTCGATACAGTATCATATGCATAGGTATATTGCTATTGACCTCTATTGGCTCTATCGAGTAATATGGTTTCTTAATATTATCTTCCCTGGCCATTAGAATGCAAAAAAGCCTAGATTATTAATTAAGGTGGTCATTGGTGGCAAGCTGAGGCACGTGATATGAGGGAACAATTGAACTGCAGTGCTAAGCCACACAACGTAAGTAAAATACACGAGCTAGAAATAAGAGAATAATTCTAAATAAATTTTTAGTGCTAGAACCCATAATTAACTTTTGAGCGCTACGCTTCTGCTGTGGCTGAGCCTAAAGTGATCCTACAACTTCAATTGCCCGGAGCAAGATTTCTGGATCATTCTCAGCATTTAAAACTAGTCCAGAAATGGATTGATATTTTATTGCAGATGTATCCTTCTGTGTGAAGACTGAGGAACAAAACAAGACTCTCTAAATCCATCACTGGACTTTTTCAGCATTCTTGCGACATAAGAACTGGCCATGTAGATTTTATAGATGTTTTGACTGTGGGAATTTCTCTTCAACTTACCAATTTCACAACACGTTCCATTATATCCCGGTAGACAAGAACAACCGCTGCTTGTAGGAGTTCCCGAGTTCTGACAGTTATCTCTGTTACACGAACGTATCTCTGACAAATGTGGACATGATCCTCCACAAGACTCAAAGATTGTTTTTGTCCTCGTTCTGGTCTGTGTTCCATTTGTCCCACATTGATGAGTGCAGGGACTCCATCTTGACCAGAAGCTGACGTGACATGCTTGAGGGCTGCACGGCAGAGGGGAGCTTGGAATGGAAGGTGATTGTGTAGACACTGGTGTCGTAGGCGTTGATCAATTGAAAAGTAGATACTTTAGATAATAACAGTTCATCATAATAATAGAGATGTTTTCAAAGAATTTAGGTGACTTTTAATTTGATCTCTTTTCGAAGATTTCTGAACAATTTATAGTGACTGACCAAGGGTAATGTAAACGTTTCAGAGTATTTTCTGGAATTGTGTTTGTATACCCGTGAGGTGCACAGTAAATGCAACGACTCCAGATCGTTGATATCATCTCAGCATTGATTTCCCATGCCGGCATGGTCAAATCGCCAAATTTAACTTGATCACTGAGCCACTCCCTACATATGAGTGTGTGTGTTTTTTTTTTTTAAAGTACTTACCGGAACAGATTTTAGGACAAAAGGTAGTATGGCCTGATGGTCCGCTGCACTGCTGGCCACCAAACGCAGGCGCAGGATTTGTACATGTCCTGGAGCGGTTCCTGAGGGCATGTACACACGGAGGGCATGGGCTCCAATCCGACCAGTCTGACCATCCGCCATCAACCGGAGAGGGTACTAGAAGTGAACACAAGACAGAGACAATAGCATCTCTTTTTTCTTCATATAAACGTTGTATCTTCAGAATCTTCGATACGGTATCATATGCATAGGTATATTGCTATTGACCTCTATTGGCTTTATCGAGTAATATGGTTTCTAAATATTATCTTCCCCGGTTATTAGAAGGCAAAAAAGCCTAGATTATTAATTAAGGTGGTTATTGGTGGCAAGCTGAGGTATGTGATATGAGGGGCAACTGTAGTGCAGTGCCAAGCCACGCAGCATAAGTAAAATACACGAGCTAGATATAAGAGAGTAATTCTAAATAAATTTTTAGTGCTAGAACCCATAATTAACTTTTGAGCGCTACGCTTCTGCTGTGGCTGAGCCTAAAGTGGTCGTCCAACTTCATTTGCCCGGAGCAAGATTTCTGGATCATTCTCAGCATTTAAAACTAGTCCAGAAATGGATTGATATTTTATTGCAGATGTATCCTTCTGTGTGAAGACTGAGGAACAAAACAAGACTCTCTAAATCCATCACTGGACTTTTTCAGCATTCTTGCGACATAAGAACTGGCCATGTAGATTTTATAGATGTTTTGACTGTGGGAATTTCTCTTCAACTTACCAATTTCACAACACGTTCCATTATATCCCGGTAGACAAGAACAACCGCTGCTTGTAGGAGTTCCCGAGTTCTGACAGTTATCTCTGTTACACGAACGTATCTCTGACAAATGTGGACATGATCCTCCACAAGACTCAAAGATTGTTTTTGTCCTCGTTCTGGTCTGTGTTCCATTTGTCCCACATTGATGAGTGCAGGGACTCCATCTTGACCAGAAGCTGACGTGACATGCTTGAGGGCTGCACGGCAGAGGGGAGCTTGGAATGGAAGGTGATTGTGTAGACACTGGTGTCGTAGGCGTTGATCAATTGAAAAGTAGATACTTTAGATAATAACAGTTCATCATAATAATAGAGATGTTTTCAAAGAATTTAGGTGACTTTTAATTTGATCTCTTTTCGAAGATTTCTGAACAATTTATAGTGACTGACCAAGGGTAATGTAAACGTTTCAGAGTATTTTCTGGAACTGTGTTTGTATACCCGTGAGGTGCACAGTAAATGCAACGACTCCAGATTGTTGATGTCATCTCAACATTGATTTCCCATGCCGGCATGGTCAAATCGCCAAATTTAACTTGATCACTGAGCCACTCCCTACATATAAATGTTTTTCAAATAAAACACTTACCGGAACAGATTTTAGGACAAAAGGTAATCTGGCCTGATGGTCCGCTGCATTGCTGGCCACCAAACGCAGGCGCAGGATTTGTACATGTCCTGGAGCGATTCCTGAGGGCATGTACACACGGAGGGCATGGGCTCCAATCCGACCAGTTTGACCATCCGCCATCAACCGGAGAGGGTACTAGAAGTGAACACAAGACGGAGACAACAAGAGCTCTGTACTCTTCTTATAAACGTTGTATCTTCGATACGACAGCATATACGTACTTAGGTATATTGGTATAAATTTCTAGTTTCGCTATTTATTTTGATTCTCCTCTGTGCGGGTGAAGGGGGAGGGCGTTATAGAGAGGGTGCTGGAAGTGAACACAGGAAAGAGATAATAACATTTCGTGCTCACCATATAAACGTTGTATCTTCGATGCGATAGCATAAACTCCGAGTATATTGCTATTAACCGGCATTTTCGCTATTTGTTTTGAAATCGATATTCCCCTTTTTGCTTTAAATAAAATTAGTATTACGGTTGTTGCATATCCTCTTCCCTGGCTATAAGAAGGCAAAAGCCTGGGTTTTTAAGGTGGTTATTGAAGGCAAACCAAGGTGATATGGAGAGTACAACTACAGTGCAGTGCAAAGCCACGCAGCGCAAGAAAAATAGACCAAAGTGGTGTGTAGAAAGTGGTGTCGTGAGCGTTGGCCTGGGTTCGAGAGTTGATCTCGCTACAACTAATTGAACAACAAGCAACGACAACCAACCTTTTTTTTTTGCCAAATAGACCATTTTACAGTTGTCTGCTCAGTGACCTGGCCTTTGTATGGCAGCGAGGCTAGAGTTGACCTTGTTTTGATGCAGACCTCACTGCTTTTGTCATGTAAATGCACCTAGTTAGCATCAGAACAACTTGTTTTACACAGCAAAGCAGTGAGATCTGTATCAAAACAAGGTCAACTCTAGCCTCGCTGCCATACAAAGGCCAGGTCACTGAGCAGACAGCTGTAAAATAGTCTATTTACAAAAATAATAATAAAAAAACAAAACAAAACAACAACAACAAAAAAACAAGAAATACAGCATAAGAAGTTACTTTAGATGATGATAATTTAACATAATTATTCCGATGACTTGTGATCCTTTTTCGAAGATTTCTGAAGATTTTCTAAAGAGTGATGGATTTCCCTTTTATACCCATGGGGTGCGTTTTGATATCGTTTCAACGTTGATTTGCCATGTGCATAGTCTCACTATGCCAAATATAAATTTAAGCTTATATAAATTTAAATGGAAAATTCCTCGGTGAAAATTACACAATTTCTTCGGGTTATATGGTTAATTTTGTAAATTAGTAAGCCCTTCTAAACTTGTGGTCTTTCGTTGCAGTATTTTCGAAGACTTGTAGGGCTCATTTAGGCTACGTAGAATTTGCTTTGTGTTTCATATCTTTATGTTTGTCTACACTGCAATTCGGTATAATGGTTCATATACCACGAAGGCTAAGTCAATGAAAACTCTTGAAATGGATTATATCTAATGCCCAGTTTTTAATTATGTTAATTATACAGAAACCAAAAATTCCTTTCGTGCCAAGACGGCTTTGGAATATAAGCTTATATACAAAACGGCGTTTGTGAAACAGGAAAATCTAGAGTTGAAATTCAGCAGTAAAACGTGGCATAGACACAAGCCAACAACAATACATTTGAACCTCCCCTTGCAGACACCGTAATACAGACACCTGTGTACATGTGTGAAGAGATTTTGTGTGTGTTTTGCTTGCGGATTTTTTTTTTTTTTCAACTTACCAATTTCACAACACGTTCCAACATATCCCGGAGGACAAGAACAACCGTTTCTTGAGGGAGTTCCTGGATTCTGACAGTTGTCTCTGTTGTACGAGCGAATCTCTGACAAATGTGGACATGATCCTCCACAGGTCGCAGTGACGGCGACTGTTCTTGCCCTCGTTTGTGTTCCAGTTGTCCCACATAGATGGGTGCAGGGACTCCATGCTGACCAAGAGCTGACTTGACAAGCACGCGGACTGCAAGGTAGTGGAGAGCCTCCTCTTCTACGCGGCTTCCAAGATTCGGCGTCCCGAATAAAAACCGTTATTACTAACGTAACAGCGAAGAATTTGGCGGTCCACATTTTTCGAAGCTTAAGGAATGAAGACATCGAATTCTTAGCAAAAGTACAATTTTTGGATCTTGTGCGCTGTTAGCAATGTAGCCGGAGCAAACGACTAGAAAACGCCAATGACGGTCTTACATATTTAAGATTGCGGAAAATAAATTCTCGTTTCGCCGCTGACGTGTAGGTTTTGCTCCCGAGGCTTATATTTTTATAAATAATTTGAAAATGATGCAATGTCTTCTGATTTTTATTAGAATATCTCACATGAGACATGATTCGATATTAATTTGTAGCTCAGTTGACTTTAGGATAATGTAGGGCATTATAAGATATTGGCTTGAGAACTTTCCACTTTAAGATATTTCTCAAGTATAAAGAACTAAATCAAGCAAGTACTTCATGTCCTCGCACGTAAATGGTTCTTAACAATACCTTCAGGAAGTAATTCCTGAGTTTATATGGAGCGTTGGACATGGTGGAATGTATAATTTGACCTTATAAGACAGGAGGATTGAAAATACTGTGTTCGAGACTTTTTCACGAAGAATTCGTAACTGCACATTGCAAAGAAAAAAAACTTTCCAAGTACAGTTTCATCTTGTTGAAACGAAAATTCTTGAGTCAAAATTCAGCGGAAAAACCAACTTAGACAAATTATTGCATGACAATATTAGGAAAGTTCAGGACAGTGCTTTTTATCCCCAGGGAGTTATGGCCCATTCCCCCAGGCAATCATAGCAAAAAGTGACGTAAGACATGACTCTGCAATGTTTTAAGACACTACTAAATCGTAATTACTCAAAGTTATATTAGTATTTTCAGTATGTCATTCCGTTATTTGGAGTTCAATCCACGACTTGTTTTGTGTTTCATTTTATTAATGACTCTTGACCTAACTTTTAATATGAAAATACTGAAATGACACTGCATAATTTTGAGAGCAGTTTATATCACGATTGTTGAAAGTTAAATTGTAAAGCTTAAATGATTTACGTCAAGAGCAACATACAGCTTTAAGCTCCGCAACGATATCGGTCTCTACCTAAATTTGTGTACACCTTAGAAAGGTCTTTAACAGCTCTAGCCGGTGATTTAAGAAGCTGGTGTTTAATTTAGGTTTCTGTAGAGTATAGTAAAGCTGGTTCAGGAGTATTGATAATCCCCCTGGATGGGATTTAGATTCTTGCAGATTCCCCCCCCCCCCCCCCTCAACCGCAGGATTCCCATATGCGGAAGGCGGATTCAAGTATCACTTAGGATGTTTAAACTCCTCAAGGCATCTTCAGTTTAGCCTTGCGCGTGAAGTAATAAAGAACACAGTCATATTGTTCTGTGGTTTAATTTAATCGCCCTTCCGGAAATCGTCAAAATTTCCTCGGAGACGAGAGCTTTCAATTGCAACGTCTATTTATCTTGTAGTTAAGCTATAACAACTTTAATATGTCTGTCTGATACAGACTGGCGTTTTTGCAGGGGTCTAACAAAGCTGGCCCCACACCCAGCGGGGTTTAATTCAAATTTCAGATAAGTACATCTTCGTTCCTTTAACATACAATCCCCCTCACACCCCCACAAGGTTTGCCCCCAGCGTTTGGGCAGATTCTCGAACAATTTTGCGATATTTTCTATATTCCTTAGCCCTCAGGGTTTAATCAATGCATTCTTACAACCTACAGCCATCTTCTTTTCCTACTTAAAGGCATGCATAAAGGTTATACAATACTTTCTCGACAGATGCTTTTGGTCGGTCTGCCTGTCTTTTATCTTTGCCACCCTCCAATTTCGCCATTTTTATTGCTTATTTGTACCATCATAATTATGCCTCATCCACTGTGAATGTACTTATGTTTTTGCCCAGTGGGTACATGCACCGGCTGGCTGGTGTTGCTGATCCAACAAAAGTATTTTTTATAATGGAAACGCTGAAGGGGTATGGGAAAGTTTGTGCAATGCTTGATACACACATTCCAATCACAGTTTCCATCTTAGAACGGATGTGTACTAATTGTGCACCTGTTCTGGATAGTTAGTATATTGCCTGTATGTTCAAAGCAGTGTGTACCACTGCTTTTTATGTCTTTATGCGTATTGGCAAGATAACTGTCACTAAGTAGGCACCTGACGTCATGCAGCCTGGTCAGGTTACTAAGCTCTCTAATACGTCTGGCTTTACAGCTTCGGTGAAGCTTACCTTTCATCAATTTAAGCACCATTATAACCAACCCCCAATTTCCATAATCATTTCCCGCCAGTTGTTTTCCCTGGGGAAAACCTCTTTTTCAGTTCGTGGCTCAGTGCCAGGGCTCCTATTTCAACACCTAAATGGGGTCCCCGTCACCCGAACAGAATTCGATGAGTGGTTGGCACAGGTAATAACACATTACGGGCTTGATTCCACTAAATAAAAAGGTCATAGTTTTGGGATAGGTGCAGCCGCCCATGCAGCTGCATGTGGTTATTCTGATTCTCATATTCGCCTACTCGGAAGATGGAAATCGGATGCTTTTAAAAGGTATTACTAGCCTTACTAGCCTTTCAAGATAGACATCAACATTGGCCTTAACGATACTTTATTGTCTCATTCATTCTATTGCATTCCTAACATGACTGTTTTAATTTTTCCCAGTAGCGTGCAGGGGTCACTGTTAACCTAAACATGAGCCACACCCATGTTAGTTATTGACTTCTATCGCCTTCATAACCATGATACGGTTTATTGGCACTGCCTGACTGTATAAATAGTGTACAGGGCTCACCATTGTCAGGCTAGGCCGCCATTTCCGTTTTGGTATGAATAGTGTTCATTGGCTACTACTAGCATACAGTTCGTCCAATTGTGCCTGCCACTTCTTGTATTATGTTTTAAATAGTGTGCAGTGAAGGGGCCACTATTGAGATTATGTCAGGAGAGTATGTAAGGTTCTCTTGTCCTTCCACTTTAATAACATACATCCCCTTACTCGCTAGCACTAGTATGTGACTTACGTCCGCTAAATTTGGCTGCTTCACTTTGTCGAAATTTGGGCTGCTTCACATCACTTTGTCGAATTTTGCCCCTACCTTCGCTGGGTAGGGCTTCCTTTTTTCTTTTGTAATTGACATTGAATTGAAATGATTAATAAAGTGGCTATGAGGCCAGCCACACAGCCAAAGTTTGTCCAAAAAATAGAGAGTTTGTTGATTCCTTGTGAAACACTCCTCTCGGCAAACAGAGCAAGCCCAAAAAATAGTGTTTACTGTTACGCCATATATTTTGAAGAGGGGCAGGATAAAGAAATTATTGTCAAGACAATAAAAATTGTATGCTGCCCCTTGGTTAATATTTACACTTAACTAGTTATGCTGGCTAGGGTATTCCAATAGAGGGTGCAACATATTGGAACATTCTCGAAACCCTCTTGGCGATCTATCTATACCATCTGGTTTTGGACTCGACCGCACAGAAGGATCGTCCCCTACATTTTTTTTTACCTACTCCTCCCACCCTTATCTTAGCCACATATATCTTGGACGATTAGATGCGGACTTTGGCCCTCACCTTTCCTGGGTAGGGCTTCCTCCTTTCTTTTGTAATTGACATTGCATTGAAATGATAATTAAAGTGGCTACGTGGCCAGCGACATAGCCAAAGTTTATTCAAAAAATAGAGAGTTTGTTGATTCCTTGTCAAACACTCCTCTCGGCAAACAGAGCAAGCCCAAACAATAGTCTTTATTGTTGCGCTATATATTTTGAAGAGGGGCAGGATTCCGGTTGAATGATTTGTTTTTAAAAAAAGCCAGTCCGAGACGTGACGTCACTGGAATACGAGAACTGACGAGGAGCACAAGGCCCCTCGACGGATGTTACTGAGCGTTGAAAACCTACCAGAACACACTTCAAAAGCTACCAGCCATAAGGAACGTCGTGTACTACGTCTGGTAAGTTTTGTTCTTTGACAGGCGTACTGAAAATTGATTTTCGCGAATGCAAACGTGTTTGGGCAGCTCACCCAGTTGTGAGAGACGCGATTAGACCTTTATGGATGTCACATATTCACGCCTATAACCCGGAAACGAGTGAGCACAGTTACGTTCAGCTCCCCTTCTCCTTACGCCTCTCCCTTTTCCTTTCGAACTCCTCAACCCTCTGCGTGTTTAACTTGGTGGAGACTGTGTCACTCAGACTTCTCCATTTCTGCCTGGCATACCGTCCATTCGACAAACGTGACCTAGTCAGCGTTTAGTGAACCGTCTTTAGTTTTATATCTCTGACGTCTGCACGCTTTAGTACCTCTTCATTACTTGCGAAATGATCCCATTTGACAGCAAATTACACTGAATGAAATAATAGACAAATTTTGAAAAAGAACTCGAAAAGCGCAAACAAGACTTACTCTTCGCCACAAGTGCCTAAACGCATTCGTGGCATTCGAACCTGGTAAAGAAACATTCTAGTGAGACAAGTTTATCATGTCGAGCACGTATGTAAATTGTCTATCAAGATAATCAGTTTGCCATTCACTCCATAGCATTCAGCAAACATACTCAAATAGCGCTGCATTAACTCTTCACTTTCGTCTTGTGAAAGAGGTATCTTTTTTGAGTCAACGAGTGAAAAGAAACGATTTATGGGAAGAATCTTATCTTTCTTTCATCTTTGCTTCGAAAATACGGTTAATAATGCGATCCTTGCGCCGTGATCTTTGATGTATAAAGCGTTGAAAAATAGCTAACTCCGTTATGATACGATCGCAAAGTTCAAGATTGTTCTTAGTGTGCAGCAAGGACTCCTGATATTAAAACTGCCGCGGCATTCCATCAAAAGCCGACAGGAAAAGAGCAGACAGCTTCAATGGAATCCGAGTATTTGCAAGGACACATTTACCTCTGGGTGCGTTGCAAGATGATATACCTTTTCATTGTTTTTTTTTTTCAACTTTTGATAACGGCCATGTAACGAAAATACGTCGACACTGCTAGAAAGAGCACCCTAAAGTTAGTATTCAAGCCAAGTTCAGAAGTCGTATCTTTAAAAGTCGCAAAGTTGTAGCTTCGCAAAGTCGATAAATTTTACAGATGTTTGTTATGCGTGGGTCAACTTTTGTGCCCCCTAGCATACAAACGTCTGGTGAAATTTCCCGAATTTGTAGAACCCTATTTTCGCTATTTTGCAAGATGTGACTCTCAAACGTGATCACTTTACTAATTTGCAGGTGCTCTTTCTAGTGGTGTCGACAGATTTTTCGCTACATAGTCAAAAACAGAGAACTGGCAGCCTTAGCACGTTTGCGGCGCTCAACATTGTTCTTATAAACGGCAATGTTGTTTGTTTTGGCGCAGTATACTTTCGTTACGTTCAGTCTTAAAAGGAGAGTCAAATATAAAATCAATGGCCTTGAAAGTTACTAGAACTTTCAACCAACACAAAATTTCAGATCTCCTGATTAATTAATATTATAATCATCGGAAACAGAACCAGTGATAACACACACCAGTGAGACCATTTTGTCCTGTCTCATTTGCATACCGTAAAAGCTCTATTACCCCCCAAGGACTTAATAGAAAGGTCCAACTCAAGCAAATGCAGTGAACTGTGAAGTGGAACAGATTATTTAATAAAGAGCAGCCAACATTATTATGTATTTCAGTCTACATTTGTTTGAATAAAAACAAAACAAACAAACCAGCTGGGCCTCATGAAGTGGGTTTTGCAAGACAGAATAGGAGGGACTAATAACAGATCGCACGCCCTTCATTTTCTCTTGCCATGTTCCAAAGGGGGGTGGGGGGCTATTATAAAGGAGAGGGGGGCTTATTACAAAAACCGACTTCCAAACGGGGAGCCCATTAAAGAGAGAGAAAAAGAGAGAGAGAGAGAGGGGGGGGGGGGGGAGGGGGGGAGTTAATAGGGAGGTGAGGGCTTAACAGAGCGTTTACGGTAATTATGCTGCTGACAAGCTGCCAGGAACCTAAAGCAAAACACCAAGAAACAAATCGGGACAGTTTGCGCAAAGATTGTGATAAATTGTTTATTCACTATACCAAAGTATGAGACATTACAACTCGCCCAAACTTACACGCACCCATTACGCTATTATATTTGGGTGAGCTGCAGATTGATAAAATAAAATGCAGTGGAAGTCTACATATGGCCGTAAACTACGCATTTTGGCCGAAAGCTCAGAAAACTGAAAGAACCTTTGTGATCCTGGTGCCTTAACAATCCATTGCCGTATTTTGTTACAGTGAACATCATACGCTTCCCAGTCAAGCTGTGCCATGGATGATAATAAAGAAGTGAAGTTCACGTCCAGACGTACGAAGAGACGTAAGGTCGTTATTGGCGGTGTCATTACAGCGGTTTTGTTGCTAGGTTCAGTGGTTTTCTTGGCCGTCTATTTTTCGCTTTCAAAACAGAAGCCAGCTCGTTTGGTAGAAATCGATCTGAAAGAGGGTGAAATTCTGACTTATCGAGTGGACCAACATATAGAGCTGCACGGCAGCGATGGACAAAAGGGTGAGTCACGGCTGTTTTTTTTTTTTTTTTACAGTGCACGCTGAAGATTTAACCAATTTATTCTAAAATCAAAATAAGTACATTTAGTGAATGTCAAGTGTTTCTTCGTCTTTGATGACATACCGTGGTGTAAGAATTTCAACTGCTCATCAAACGAAAAACTTTTCCCTTGTTTATCTGACGTGATCCCCTGATGTAAAGACGTGTTTTGATTGGTTAAGTCGGCTTAGGTAGACCACTCTTGGAAGAAACTAGTATCATAGCTTTAAATTTTCAAAAGATTGGATAGGGAACTACGAAATCATCGCTTTACGAGCTGTAAAAAGGGCTACGCTTAGTACATTTACTCGGTTTAGGGACCATTTTCATTTTCGAAAAACTGCATGAAACAAGCCATTTCCTACTCAACCTTACCTTTCCACTTGTACTTCATGCAATTGCAGTGACCATCCGGGCAATAGTCGGTATCCGGGTTCTTAACAAGACGTCTGAGGAGTACTGGTTCCTGATGAAATCCAATTTGTCCCAATTGGGTCAAAATGCTACCATGAAAGACCTGTCGGACTACTTCCTTGTTCAACTCCATATTGCCTCAAGGTACAAGTAATATTAGTTGAAATTCAGTGATGTAAAGCAAAATCTTCGTTATTCAGCACTAATTTTCATCCACAGACTCAAATTTTCCACAACTCAGAACTGAACACGCCACAAAGTGAAAACTCTGACTCAGCATCTTCAATTTGAATAGCCACTCCATTGTAGATGTAGAGTTCCGATTTTTTCTCGTGAGTCGCAAATTTTTCAGCGTTCTCTACAAACTGACTCAAGCAGTTACTGTTTACATAAATTATGGGAATGCCATCGAAGTAAAAGTATGGTATTTGTGCTCGTGACGTCATGATCAATAGGTCATCTTTTGCATCTTGGCTATTGTTTATTAACTCGACATTAAAGTTTACACAGTTTGAGTTTTGAGCTTTTTGTATCTATCCTGGTCGTGTTTCCGATAGCCTGGAGAAATATAGTCGACGGTTTTTGAAGATGTGAGGGTTAGGAATTTGCCATAGCAACAATATGGTAATTATATTAGTCCTTTCGTACGTTCTGGTGTTTTGTCTACTTTCCTCTGTGTGGTAAAATCCTCGCGTCCTATCAACACTTCTCTGTCATCCCCCTAAGGCCGGTTGCAGTTTTGTCTTACTTGAAATTTCTCAATACTTAGGTTCAGTGGCATGGTATTTGTATTCGAAGGTTTGCCTGCACGTTTGACGTTGGCTGGGTTTAAAGGCACGCGCAAACGCTTCCAACATCACGGTTTCAACATGTGCATCTGCTTCAAAATTAGTTTAACGTTTGTTGAAACAAATTTCAGAACCGTTTGAACTGAGATCGCCCAATGTTGTTTAATGCGTTGAAAATTGTTGAAAGCACGTTGAAAGCGTGTTGAAACAAGTTTTAATTGGTTTGATTCATCATCGTTCGACATTTCCTTTGTTTTTGAAAAAGTTGGATCGTCTTGAAGCCTTTTGAACAGCGCGTTCAACATTTGTTGAACAGAAGCATGCGCACAGGTAAACCTGGTTCTTAGATGTTGGAGCCGTTTTTAACAGTCTCTAACATGTTGGGTGCGTTTGACCATCGTGTTACAAGTTGTTAGTATTTGTTAATACTTGTTGGATGTTGTTGTTTCAACTGCCAACAGCAACCCAACACGGTTTTCAAGCGCACTCAACATGTTGGGCGCAACAATTTTGGATGATGTTAGCCACCAACTTTGGGCCAGAGTGTTTGTGCGGGTTTCGGCCCCGTGTTCTTGACTTTCTCTGTATGTCAATAAGTTAACGCGTCTTGTCGACATTCCTTTCTACGTTAATGCGTTTTGTTGGCGGTTTCTTTGTCTTCTTCCCGTTTTGTTTTGCTAATGTGCTTCTCAGGTTGGTTTTACTCCTGTTTTTATTGCTTTAGCCTTGTTTTGTTGAATGAGTTTTGTCCTTACGCGAGAAGGATCGCCAGTAATCGCTTTATTCTTCGTTAGCTGGTACAGTTGGAGAGTGACCATAAATAGTCTAGAATCGAACGTTCATTATTTGCTATGGTATGCGATCTAGGGAAAGAAAAGCGGGCGACCATGTTTTCCAAAAGTACGTGGCTGACACTTTTCGTTGGCCGTCGAGTTGGATTCTTGCTATACTTGTAAGATGGAATCTCATTGATTTTTGACTGGAACCCATTTTTTTTTTTTTTACGAGTCCGCAAATCCTGTTAACTCATCGACAGACTGTTAGTAACAAAAGGACTGTATGAGCCACAGGGAAACACCCCAACATTTCCACTAATTAAAGTTTACTTCCACTCAAAGTAGAAGGCGTGCTACACACGCAGTGAGGTAGCATTGATCTTTCGTTTGTATCCATATTGCATTTTCAAAGCGCCGCCAATACAGAGTTCGAAGTACAAACAAGCATAATAAGGGCTAAGCCCTGTAAATGGCTCCAGGTTAAGCATACCAAGATTTTCTTTCTGACGTTTTCGCTTACTTGTACTTTGACCAATAGAACATATTCGTATTCTTGGCATTGAACTGGATCTAGCATGAAGTGGAGACTCTTACGGGGGAATACATTTACATATAAAAAGGTTCCCCCGTTCAAGCCTCGTGTGCAAGCTAGTTCCAGCTCATTACGGTGGATACGAATAAGGTCTATTTTACCGGCCCTATTTTTTGCCTCTTATGACCCCCTAGTCTCCAAGGATGCAATGTTCGTAGTGTTTTTCCTTGATTCATGAGAATAACCCTTAAGAATTTTCTAATGGGTTGAATCGCTCAGCAGACACCTGAGACCATAACAATTGTCATTCCAAATCAAATCTTGAATTTTAAATCAGCTCTAGTAGTTCTAATGTGACAAGTTATCGAATTTTGATTTTAGCCCATCAAACCGCACCAGCGAGTCATTTGAAGTCTTTGGACCTCGTCATATTCATCCAGAGCTCCTCCGCCATGTCTATAGTATCTTAAAGCAACTACTCCCAGAGGTGCAACGAGACCTTTACGAAGATGTGGATGGAGAGAAGGCGACAGGTTCGAATTCACCCGATCCTGAAGAATCTGCTTTGCTTCCGGGCTCCGTGAAAATGCATCGACAAGCGAACACATTAGACCATGAAAACGCAGTCTTCATCAGGAGTAATTTCAATCGCGCAGATTTTGTGGATTTTTCTTCCGAAATTGATTTCGATTTCAAATATTCTGATTCGGCGTTCATTGACAAAAGCAATGGAATGGTCACCCAGAGCAATGCCTCTTTCTCAAAACAGTTGAATTTCGGGGAACCGATTCATTTTAATAACAGTCATCAAGACAAAATGATGAAAGTAACTATGGTAAGCCAGGTTTCTCTCATTGAACTGACAAACTACTTCGAAGAGGGGGAATTCGAAAGAGTAAGAGTTCATCTTTTCGTGAGGCTCTCTCTCCCTAAGTCTAAGGCCACTGTCTCGGTGAAGGAAAACCCACACAACGTTTCAACAGTTTCTAATTCAACCCTAACGCACAATTCAACCAACTCTTCGAGCACTCCGCTGCAACGGTCCCGGCGATCGTCGAACTTAGAGGTCGATTACTCTGCCACACTGTTTGAGAAGAAAGTAATCGGTATAACCGTAAAGGTAGTGGTAAGGCATTGGGTGCAACAAGGCGTAATAATGGGAATAAATGCCGTTCTTTCAATTGGAAGCCACAACGAACGTATATTTAACAAGGTGTACTCCTGGAATGAATTGCAGAACCAACAACCTACTGATATCTCACTCCCGTGGAGCACTCCATCTATCATAGTAAGTGTATGTCGTGTCATTATACTTGCTTCCTTTTGATATATTGGGCATTAAGAGCCTACTCAGATCAAAGCGTAAAGTCATTCAAACTTTCACTCAACATTAGTCAATCCCCAGGGTTATTTAGTCGAGAAATACTACATCATTTTAAGATAGGTAAATAAAACTTTTTTTATTATTATCAAGACAATTTTGGCCAGTAAGCTTCTAACGTACTACCGGGGTGAACAATCGATAAGAAGCGAAATCGGAAACGCCGTTCGATAAATCGATAACAATCGATAAATGCAATTTAAACGTCATCGCTTTTATCGAAATCGAGATTGCTACTTTTACCCCAGTAAAACGTTAAAAAATCGAGTCTACGATTTTTTATTTATTTATTTATAGCAGACACCTAAGTTATTACTAGGCTAGCTTGCAAATAACGAAGAGCTAATCGAGGCAAGCCAGACTGTACACGGAATAATTTAGACAATTTTTTAGAACAACAAATGAAGGTCCCGCACTTTCCAGCACTTTTGTTTTGATGGATCATTGCCATCAAACGTTTTAATCTATTACCATTATAGTAGTATCAAAGAAATTCCCAATCATTGATGAACAATTAATAGGTTACCATAGCAAGACTTGAGCTTGTTAAAAACACCCCTTATTTTAGCTTTAACGGGCAATAACTCAAAAACGAGCTCGGTGACACCCATTTTCTATTGTCGGGAGAGAATGAGCATAATAGAATACATTTTTTTGCAGAGAAAAACAAATGTAGGAGCGGATTCAGAGCCACCTTAAATTTTCGAAAATGTGCAAGATTGCGTTCAGTCAACCAGAAAACAATCACTCAGTCGATTGTTCACTATATTGTATCAGTCAAGAGGGTGTTTCATCAAGACCGTTTTAGATCGAACTGGACCACGTAGTGCAGACTCTGTTAGATCGTTTGAACTTATAATTGTAACTACAATCTTGGACAAGATTGGAGTCCGAAAATCCTTCCTTAGTATGTGTGCCTCAACAACATTTCTGTAGTAACTACTCCTCTCCTCATGTTGAATTTGGGAAACTGCCATTGCTAGGAAAACATTTGGGAGACACAACCAACATTTGTCTCTAGGGAGGGGGCTTTCAAACTCGGTTGGTTATTGGTTTTACGTAGAAAAGCTTCCAAGCTTAATTTTCTCAACAGGTTTTCGAAGATTGTAGCTTGCCTCAAGTTGTTTTTTGTTGTGACAGGTACAAAAATGTTTCAATAAAACCTTCATGGAAAATTCTGAACTAGTAGCCAAGAATTAGAATTAGTTGAATCAAACAAGGGAAGCCCTCTATTATTCGTCAAGAATTACTAAGTACTCTAACTAAATGCACTTACATCTATTTTTTCTCTTTCCTTAGTCCTTTAGCATTCCGGTGCTTATGGTCTTCAGCATTGGGGTGGATTTTAAATTAAAATTTAAACTCGGTTTCACAAAATCGTATCCTCGGTCAAGCAGTACATTTGCCGTGCAGGTAATTACCTATTTACCTTCCGTTTGGACTACTCTTTACGGGGCCCGATCATGGGAAAGACGATTGATTAGTACTTACACTAGAATCACACTTACTGTGTTAGCAGTCTTCGTGCTTCGACCAACTATGCCCTATTAAGGTGGCCGAACACAGTTTTCGCGCGCGCTTTTGCTGATGCAATTCAGCGCGTGCACAAGTATCGCAAAAAACAAACATGCCGTCAACAGAGCGATTATTTTATTTACTCAACACCCGCCGTATCTGTGCTATTTTTCTCTATAACTGAACGTAGCGTATTGATGGCTTTAGTCTTTTATTACAAAGATATGTTAGAAAAGGTAACGATGCAAAGAACCCAGCAATTCTCAGCTTTTTCTTTCTTACCGAAGGAACCCAGTTAAATGCAGCACATGCGCAGTTGCTCGAAAAATTGAGACCGATTGCTTTTGCAGAAACTTGCGGATTTCTGACGATCCAGTCGTTAGAATTTCAAGAAATTTGGCAAAAAAATAGTTCAGAAACCACGTGAATGATCTATCGCAAAAAATCTGAATTTTGACATAGGGAATTTTTAATAATACAGAACATGCGGTGAAAACGATTTACGGCCAATTACGAAAATCGCCTATGTCAAAATTTTATTAGAACGGTATTGACAGACGGGATTTAATGTCAATTCGTATTGGGCAAAAGATGAAAAAAATCTAACGACTGGATTTTTTTTAAATAAACAAAAACCATTTTTTAAGCCTTGTTTTTAACCAGCCCCGTTGCCATGGCAACAACACACACCTAAGCCAAAATGCAAGAATAAACTTTTCTGTGGTTAACCTTGACTCTCGCAAAAAACGAGCGCCAAAGCATAAATAGCTTAAAAGTAATGGTGAATTAGGCATAGGCCCTTGAAAACTGTGTTCGGCCACCTTAAGTACAATGCCAATATATTCTCTGAGAATGTTCCACATCGGTTTTGTTTCTTCCTCGGGTTTCGCTTCTCTATTCATTAACTTTTGAGAATGTCTCTTTGCAAAAATAGTTGTCATTCACTTTCGTTACAGTTATTGGCGGTGAACAAAAACGTCGAATTTCCAGTGTAGTTTTGAGTTGAAAACTCAAATCTTCGAGAAGTCAAGTGATTAAGAAATCTTAACAACAGTCGAAGTGGACGTCATCTGACAGTTTCATTACTTTCCTGATTCACATCAGTTTACCTTTATTTATTTCACGAGTTAGCTTGATCAAGACAAAATCCCTGGTAACCATTTCCTGCTTTGAATGACTGTTGATTTCTTCATCAGGTTAAGCCTCATGCCGAAGTCAGAGCTGAAATCGAAGGATTCCTTTCCGCCCACGTAATCAAAGCAGGAGTGTACGGAGATGGCACTATAGTGCGTGTTGATTTACCTGTGACACTCTCCTTACAAGTATACCCTTCTGAGAGTTGGTGTACGACCATATCTGCCGACCTGACTGCATTGGAGCTGAGTGCTAGTCTTTACTATAGGTGGTGTTGGATCATTGCCTGTGGTTCACGGAAAACCATATATAGGTTTGGGACATGGGATGGCATTAGCAGGAACTGGGAGTTGATGCCGACACGCTGTAGTTGATACACATATGAGTGAATGACGTATCTTTTTTATTGCCATTGTTAACGTTGCTGGTTTGTTTGTCAGTTCCTCACGTAGGCTGACATAGTAGCATAGAGATTGACTTGCACTTCGAACTTTCAATAACACGTATAATCAGCTGAGATCTGATTTTAAGATATAGACGCGTAAACGTTGATCAGTAACACTTAAAATTTGTTTTCACTTCTCCTCCAGAGCAGCACCTCAGGGTCAAGTTAATGAAAATTCAAAGCAAGTTAACCCCATTAATAATAGTTAGATTGTTTGTCAAAAGGATTGGTTGTTGGAGGGAAAACGGGTGAAATGAAATAATACTTGACTCCACATTGCCTCTCCCTACCCTGGTGTAAAAGTGTATTCCGGCGACTGAGATGCTGCTTAAGATAACCCAGGCCTTTGATGGGCTAGTATACGATCCAGAGGGGAGAATTGGAAATACCTTTAGGTGCTTTATGCTATAGAAACTGGTTAAGCTCCGATCGAGTGGGCCACTTAGGCTCTGTATGTGTCACTTTCATTTTTACTTTGTTTGCTTTGCCAAAAGTAATAATTTCCCGATCGAGAGATAACGACTAGCCTTCATATTAGGGAATTCTACTGGGACTGAAATCGCGTAGAATATCGCCCGAGGCGAAGCCGATGAAGCCTCAATTAAGTCGATATTTTTGTTCTCGAAGATCAGGGGGTATTCTGCACTGATTAAGCGTGTGAGCGTACCCATTTCAATGTGTGCCCATATCAACACCCTCAAGGACTAAAGTACTTCAAACAAAGAATCCAGTTTGCACGTGACTAAGACTGAATGGGTGGACATTGAATGCTAGATAAAGTGACCTACAATCATTATTGTCTCCAGAGTCCATTATACTTTTTGCCTGCGTCAAGTATCGCGACGACACCTGGCTCTGGGTACGAAAACCTCTAAGACACCACGGACTGGCGACCTTACCAGTGTTTATTCTCAGGTTGTACATGGTGTGTACTGAGGTTTTCATCGTTGATTTCCGTATCTATCAGGAACAGTAGGTGTTCTGGGTTGTACCTAGTGCATGCTGAGTTTTTCATTCTAGCACGTAATTATTCATACTTTCCTTTTTTCTTTGTTGATCTCATTGTGTATCACGATCAGATGATGGCCCACGAGTGGTCGTATTACTGAAAAACAAAACCCGCGGTTGTTTGAAACGAAGTAAGGAGGATTGAGATGACCGGTAGAAAAACGCTTGATGTTTTTGTCATATTTCAAATTTATATCTAGAGGATTGTTCCTTAAAGATAACGCCTTATTAACTTACAAAAATTTGTAGTTTGGAAATAGAGATACTCCTGTGCACCTGTTACTAAATGTTTAAACAAAACTTAGGGCAGGAAGGAATCTATTTTGATGAGAGCCACCAATTAAGTTTTTCCGGTTTCACTTTTTTCATGTCTTGTGTCGTTTATATTTCAAGTTTCTAACGTAAAGCCACACAGTTTTAAGTCCTTAGAGTAGTTTTGTGATAACAGTTTTCTTTGCTGAGAAGTAGATCTGCAATAAAATAGCCTGTGTATGCATGGTTTGAATTAATTTAGTGTTAATGGAAACTTTTTCAAAGTTTTGAGTCTTCAAATAATGGAAAATTTTCTCTAAATCTTGGATTTTTTGTCAGTGTCTGTCTAATACAGACTGGCGTTTTTGCAGGGGTCTGACAAAACTGGCCCACACCCAGAGGGGTTTGATTCAAATTTTAGATAAGCACATCTCCTTGCCTTTAACATTCAATCCCCCTCACACCCCCACCAGGTTTGCCCCCAGCGTTTGGGCAGACTCGCGAACAATTTTGCGATGTTTTTTATATTCCTTAGCCCTCAGGGTTTAATCAATGCATTCTTATGAAGCGATATTTCTGTTCGATTTGTAAGCACTTTGCAACTAATGCACTGAAGTGGCCTTCAACAACATGAAAACCACTAGCTAAAATGGCGAGTGTTTATTACAGCTTTAGCATAGCACTTCATTTTACCGATAGATATTACACAAGAATTTCTCTTTCATGCCTTACGTTGAACTCCCGGGGAGGGTACTCCCAGAAAAGCTGGGTGGGGCTGTGCGGCCCACTTCCCAAAACCCTTACCTTATTTATGACCAAAATCTACGATTTTTCCTACCCTATTTATGACCTGACCAAAAATTCAATACCCTATTTATGACCGCTGCGGCTGGCGCAGTTGCCTTAAACTTAAGTTATGAAGGGCTTTTGTTGAAGTTCTTATTGGAAACAAAGAAAAAGTAGCTTCTTCTTAGAAATATACCCAATTAAAGACTAGAGTGCTAAAACCATATCCTATTTATCACCAAAATGGCCAAAATCGATACCCTATTTATGACTAAAACGGCTGAAAAACCCAACCCTTTGGGGCCACACATACCTATATAGCCCATATAAGGGAGTACCCCTCCCCAGGGTTGAGCTCTGATAACATCTCAGCAGCGAAAGTCTCAATGTATATTTGACGGGTTCTGACTGCTATTTTTAAGACTACATTGTCAGCGACAAGAAACACTGTTCATTCCTGAGCTGCCAATATATTATATCTAATTCCTTAACCCAATAAGTCATTGAGCGGCTCCAGAGCTAGTACCATGCAAGAAAATGCTTGTAAACAAGCTTCCTCTCTTTAAGAAAGAAAGTTTCAAGTTGAATTTGCTTCAGGTTTTCTTTGGGTGAAGATCTCAACCCAACAATCTTCACTGAATGTTTTCCAACATTTGTGCCTCATCCATTAGATTTGGGTATCCGAAGTCCGGTATCGCTCTCTTTTCCATATGCTTGTTGCTAGGCTGTGAACTACTGGCATTGACTAACTGATCCTCCGCTTGTTGTAAAATCTGCAACGTTACATCTGTGAAGTAAAAAAAAAAAAAATTTATACATATATATTTATTTATGATGCCAGGTAATTACCACGTGCGGGAACTACACACGCTACAGATGGCAATATAAACTAAGGCAGAAAATATCCAAACTACACAAATTACATAGAATACGTATCTCGAATACGTAAGTTAGATCAGCCATTTAGCCTGGTTTCACTACAACATGAGCATTAGCCTAACGGCAGTGAGGACGCTCACAACACAGGCATAAGCGTGTAAATTAAACAAGCGCAGAATCAGATGCCTCCTCAATATAAGAAGATGGCGGGCGATGTTTATGCTTATGCTGATGCCTACAACAGCGCGTTCTCACTTGAAGCTACTTGACACTACTTGACAATAGCACAAGCACAAGACGAACAGAAATTTTTTGTTTTGCTTTTGCTTGTTCTCATGCTTGTGCTGTGGGCATCCTTACTAACGTAACACTTATGCTTGTGGTTTTCCCTATGTCCGGTGAAACCCGGTCTTTAAACACTTGACTTACCTTGACTGTACAGTCTAAACCAACTGTATATATCAGATGCTGACGGGGGATAAAATATTCTCAAAGTCGTTAATAATTCATCAAGTTAAAACAAAAACAAATTACTAGCGCGAAGAAGGTTTAGATACCCGGTTTTAATTAGCATAGATTTTGAGGATTTTCCTTCTCTGTTTACTCCTTAGTTTTTGTTTCGATTGAGGAGATATATCAATATCGACTATCCAAACATCTTGAATTTCGTCAAAAATATTCCGCTACGCGTCGTATTTTCAACTCTCTTCTAGGTGTTTGGATAGCCCGGCGATGAAACACTGTCTCTCGTGTTTGATGTATTACGTCTCTCAGTTCAACAGCTTTATTCATAGCGGCTATGGCGGAATCATTTTCTTGGTTAAAGTTACTTGATGTGCGAATTTATTGCTTCATCAAAACAATAACCCTTTGCTGATGATTTTCCATATTCTCCTTAACTATTTGTTTAATAATGTACTGATATATAAGGAGAAATTCAACGTTCATCGTCAGTGTTTCATCTAATAACCTGCAGCAAGAAGTTGCAAGGAGTTTACTTACTTCGAAAGATTTCGAGTTCTGCAGGAGAAAGCGTTCCTCCGAGCAGCGCTTGAAGCTGAGGAAAAAGAAGCAGTAGACCCTTGTCACAAATGGTTGCCAATAATAAATTCTTTTGTAAGTGTTAAAATTAGCTTGACTAATCTCGTCTTTTAGTTTATCATTCAAAACAATTTTTATTCTCAGACAAGTTAGGTGAGGCTAACTTAAATGCCTACCAAAGAATTTTGAATTGGCAGCCATTTATGAAAAGGGTAAATCGGTCAATGGGCAGATTAAATAAACAAATTACTTATTTTCTATCCTACGTTGCAGATGAACATGTCACAAAATCCGCGATAGAGTGAAGAATGTCTGTTACGCAGGCTACCTTTATCGCGCGCTAAATTACTCCCCTGCAGCTAGAGAGACGTTTGAGATTTGAGCTGAAAGATTCCCTCTGCTAACTCGTAACTGTACAGAGATCCGCGTAGACTCTAATTGGCTATTTATTAAGCACAAAAGTAAGCCATATACGAGTTGCGTTTGCCTCCGCGTCAAAACGAGACTAACGAGTCTTCTTGTGGAGTCGTTCATATAAAAATGTGAGTCATCTGCACCGACGTCCAGTTTCATGCATAACAAACTTGTTTTCATGTAAAAAGTTCTGCACAAGGACTCGTTTAAAAACAGAGACAATGAAAAGTAGCTTTTGATCAAAACCTTCGACAAACAAGCTTGTCAGTGGCACATTAATCATGAAATTCTATGCACAGAAGAAGTCAGTGAGTCTCGAAATTGTGATGCACCACTTTTCCGGGGAGAAAGTCCCTTAAAATTTGGATGCGCGTGTGTGGCCCGTTTCTTCAAATCCCTCATCTATTTTGGACCAAACATTTGATTTTTCATACCCTATATGCAGACCCTGTTTCGGAACCGAGGACAATGAACGCTTTGGTGACGTTTGGCCTGGACGTCAAATTGCAGATTATTTCAGCCTCCTCCAACGCCTGTTGAAGGTCTGTAGTTCCGGGCGCTTCGCTTGTCTCATTTACGGCTCTTATGAGATCTTCTTGAGTGAAGTGAGAGTTGTCAAATGTAAATCTTGTAGTGACTATGCTCCCATAGACAAATACACTAAATCTGATTCTTGACTCGCCGTGCCGATCTGTAATGATACCGATTATTTGCTTCATCAGAGCGAAGATAGAGCCAGAACTTAGTGATGTGGTACTGAAGGCGAAACCAAATTCGGCGTCTAAACTATCTGTACCTGAAAATTCAAATGGCAAAGTCCTTATAAAGAGGCAGTTTAAACGGATTTTATCAAAATTTTGTACACTGATAGACCGCTACATAGCTAGCATTAAGCATTCGCCAAGAATTTAGGGGGAAAGTATCACCAGAGCAATAATTAAAAAAAGACTAACACTAATAGAAATATAAGTAAAGAATAGCCATAAATAGCCAACGATAGATCGCTTGACAAACAGATATACTAACTAACTGACTAGCAGACAGTCAGACAGACAGATAGGCAGACAGATAGTCTAGTGCAAGCAGGCCGCGCACGATGAAAGAAAAAGATATATGCAGTATAAAATGCAAACAAGTTATTGATCAGCAGCATGTAAGAGGTACACATAATGCCGTTTAAGATATGTACCTGTTAACATCCAGTATCAAATTTTGTTATTTATGGAAAATGTGGACGAACATTCAGGTAACTTGCCTAGGCATGGTCCATTGTTGCAATCTCGCGTTTCCAAGCCAGCCCCTGAGCAATCTTTTCCGCCTCCTAAGGGGCGTGGGCTGGTACAAGTTCGTGAGCGGTTTCGTTTTCCTTGTCCGCAAGAGACAGAACACGGGAGATAAGTCCATTGTGACCATTGACCATCAACTGCAGAAAGAAATAAGGATTAGCTTACCTCTTCAGTGTAATATTTCTACTTTAAAAAGGTGAAGTCTTGCGGGTTTTTGTCAACAATCTAATAATGTAGACCAACATTGAGGGAACTTGCCTGAGCACGGTCCATTATTACAATCTTGCGTTTCGAAGTGATTCCCTGAGCAGTACACTCCGCCTCGGGATGGGGGTGGGTTGGTACAAGTTCTTTTGCGGTTTCGCTGTCCTTGTCCGCAAGAAACAGAACATTGAAAATAGGTCCATTGCGACCACTGACCATCAACTGCAGAAAAAAAAAATCGAAGATAAAATTAGTAGCCCTCTTTAGTGTAACTTTCTCTTCTTTAATTAGATGAAAAAGTTTGGATGTGGAATGATTGCCGAAAGCACTCCTAATAGGCTACGTTGGAGATGTTAATTTTCTAACATGGCTGCGAGGCTTTCAGGACAAACTTTCTATATCTTGTTGTGTTTTGTTTGTTTCCAAGCCTCTTTTGAGAATTAAGAGACAAAACAAACTGGACAAAGTTTCAATTTTTTTCCTGAAAGCCTCGGAGCCATGTTCGAATATTAATGTCTGGAACCTGACCTATTGTTCATCGTACTTTCGCATTAGCCAAACTCACGCCAGCGCATTTTGCGCTAATCATTTTATAATTTCTTTTTCAAGCACTATTCAAAATATAAGAAAAAAAGAGACGTAAATATTTTACGATAGATCGATTAACAAGCAGATACTGAGATGAAGAGATGAAACAGACAGACAGACAGACAGACGGATAATCTAGTGCCGACTGTGCATGATTATAAGGACAAAGAAAACGATGTATGGCAAACAAGCTCTTCACCAACAGCAAGTAATTAAGGACAAGCAAGTAAACATAGTATCGTTTATGATATTGGTCTCCCTGTGTAATATCCATGTATCAGGCAAATGTCGCTGCAGTATCATTTTTTTTTTTTGTTTCGCTAGGAAATATACTATAGACAAACATCGAGGCAACTTGCCTGGGCATGGCGGATTGTAACAATGTAGCGTTTGAAAGCTATTTCCTGAGCAATCTTTTCCGCCTCCCGAAGGGGGTGGGTTGGTGCAAGTTCGTGTGCAGTTTCGTTGACCTTGTCCGCAAGAAACACTACATGGAAAGTAGGTCCAATGCGACCATTGACCATCAACTGCAGAAAGGAAAAGAAAATCTTTTATTGGCTAATCTCTTTCGAGTAATACCTCTTCCTTAAAAGATAAAGTCTTGCGGGCTTTTAAGTTTTGTTAAATAATGTAGACCAACGTTGAGCGAACTTGCCTGGGCACGGCCCGTTGTCACAATGTAACGTTTCGAAGTGATTCCCTGAGCAGTAAACTCCACCTCCTGATGGGGGTGGGTTGGTACAAGTTCGTTGGCGGTTTCGTTGACCTTGTCCGCAAGAAACAGAACATTGAAAATAAGTCCACTGTGACCACTGACCATCAACTGCAGAAAAGAGAAATCGAAGATGAAATTAGCAGACCTCTTTAGTGTAACTTTCTCTTTTAAATTAGATTAAAAAATGGGTTTGGAGAGGTTATCGTGCCGAACAGTCTACCAGGACAAAGAAGTCCCAATAGGGCACGTTCGATATATCCGAGGTTTTCAGGACAAACGTCTCTGATTTGTTTTATTTGTATCTAAGTCTCTTTTGGGAATTAAGAGACATAGGAAACTTACCAATTGCAATTACTAACCATTGCTTACCAACTTGCAATTTTGTCCTGGACGCCTCCAAATCATATTAGAATATTGATATATGAAACGAGGCCTATTGTTCAGTGTGTATTCGCGCTAGCTACAGATTCAGGCCAGCGCCGTTTTGCACTAATCATCGATTGAAATTTCGTTTCTATCTAAAGGTGATTTTGACAACGAAAAGAATGAGCTACGTGATATGGGTGGTAAACAGATGCCCTGTTTACCAGCCATTCGACGTTTTACGGGAAGGGAAATTATGCTGAAAGTGTTAATCAAATAATTATTTACAAACCTTTTGACTATTATTGTGAAGACGACATACACATCAATACGGGGTTTTTTTTTCGTATATCCCGGGGGGAGGGGGCGTAGTCCCATATATAAGCTATATAGTATGTAGGTATGTGCCGCTGTGAAGGGTATGCTTTTCAGGCAGTTTAGTCTGGGACAGGGTACAGAAATCAGACAGTTAACGTTTTGGTGTAGAATACGGTATAACTTTCCGTGAAAGTGGCCGGTGTATGAGTTATTTAATCTAACATGGGTATTTCTGTAACAGAAATTGAAACTCGAAAGTGACACTGTAAGATGCTGGTTTTGCTAGCTCAAGTTGGACTACGATTGTGACAAAGTTTCCGCATTGAAAATAGCTAGTCTGGGATAGGGTAGGGGGTTTTGGTGTCTAGTCTAGAGTAGGGTTGCAAAATCAAGCAGATCATGGTCCAGTATAGGGTAAGGAGTTTAGTGTTCCAGCTGCACACCCCCATCCAAAGATTTACAGAGTAGCCCCTTGGGCGTATATCATGCAATATATGGGACAGACCAGACGAAAGAGCTATTCTGGGTGAAATGAAACATTAATAAACAATGAACAATGCAGCTCTAAGAAGGTTTAGCAGAAAGTCACTTAAGACTCAGTTATTGAAAATATTGGCGTTTTTTCGTCTTGAAAGATGAACATGATCATGCAGTATTTTTTTTAGCTGTTAACTCCTGCTTGCGGAAATTTTATTTGTACTTACTTTTTTCTTCAATTTCACAACACGTCCCTTTCATGATATACAAAACTTGGCATAGCCACGAATAACAATAAACTCGAACTTCTTCTTACAGACACTTTCATAATGCACACCGTATACTTGTGTGAAGAGATTTTGTGTGTGTTTTACAAACGATATAGTTTTTTAACTTACCTATCTCACAACACGTTCCTCTATATCCCGGTTTACAAAAGCAACCTTGGCTTGTAGGAGTTCCCGAATTCTGACAGTTGTCTGTGTTGCACGAGCGAGTCTCTGATAAAGCGAACTGACATGATCCTCCACAAGATTCAGCTACAGTCTTTTTTCTCTTCCTTGTTTTGGTTCCACTCGTTCCACATTGATGAGTGCACTGACTCCAATGTGACCAGGAGCTGACTTGGCAGTATCGAGGACTACATCGCGAGTATCTCCTTCTACCAGATTCTGTGACTCCAACAAAAACTAGTAGTGCTATCGTGAAAGCTAAGAGTTTTAGCATCCACATTATTTCTTGAACTCAACAACCCTGTACCGACACAGCGAGAAATGCTGTCGCAAGTGACAGGAAAAATTACTGAACAGGGTGGTGTTTAATAGGAGAGAACGCGGAAAAAAGTGTCATTTACCTTTGACGTAAGCATCTACTTTCCCAGGCTTATATTTTTGATATATGCGTGACGAATGACCTCAGTTGTATTTACGCTTACATTAATTATTGTATAGCGGCTTCCTTTTTACTTATGCCTCAAACACAATAATACTCTAATACAATGACGCCCTTTTGATGTTACTTCAGAAGACCGTAGACAGAACTTTTTGTTTGTTCTAACGTTATGTAAGACGTCATTCATAGCATTTTGATATTATCTTCATGTTGTATTTAGTAGAGAAAACTATCACAGATAACTGCTCTGCAATATCTTCCAAGTCATTGACACCGCACAGGTTTGAGTCTATAAAGCATGATTTTCCAAAGTAATTGATTATTAAAAATTTACGCGCGAAATTTGGATCACGACTATCAACAAGTAACTCATTCAGTTTTTGTCTATGCATGTGAGACAAGACACCTTTGTTAAGGAATTTGATATCTCATAGCTTATGGAAACAAACCATAACAAATGACATTTAAACTATAAAAGCACTGTGTTAGTATTCTTAAGTCTTATCAATATTGTTAATTAGTTTCGGCCTGGTGTTACGGTACTTTTATCAGCATCGAAGATCGTGCTCAGTTGGTCAGAATCCAACACTTAAGGTCGTTTAGTTTGCATGATTGACTAATTTTTTTTTAACTGAAATCAAACTAGTTTGAGAAGCAAGTCCTTAGAAACAATGCTTCTCTTTAAATTAATCGTGAATTAAAGTTCTTATATTTTATTCCACTATTACGCCAAGATAACGTATTACGCGGTTTTAGTCATTCCGCCGCATGCACTTTATGCGATCGGAATTATTTTCAGATACTACAAGATGTATTTCAAACACTAGAAGCTGAAATACTAGAAAATGGCGTGATGGTGGGATAATATAATAACTCCCTTATTCGATGAATTAACATGCACTATGAGATGACATTTTGCTCTTTGCTCGCAAAATATCCGCGCGTATTATATTTTAAACCATCGAAATAAATACAATGTATAATGTCTCTAGTCATGCTGTAACTCATAGTATATTGACGTTACGAGGTCTTCAAAAGATGCAGTTTCGCGCGAATATTACAACAGTAACAAACATAAAATATACGCGGCTCGGTACATATTTCCTTAGGGTAATATCTACTCCTCAAAGTTAAGTCACTCCGCTCGAGCTCTGCGTTAGGAAAATTGTCCGAAGACAATTCTGATTCAGTCGCACCAAAGAGTATCGTGGATAAGTTGTTCTGGTCCGAATGCAGAGATTTTAACATTTTGTTCACCAAAATAGATAAAGCTCTAAATTAAGAACCATTGAACGTCGGAGTTTTAACCTTCAAAAGAAAAGAGGCCGGAAATTGGAGAAGTCGCTCACCTGTTGTATTGGCACAAAATGTAGCCGGCATGGTATTGAGGCTTATTCTAGACTTGTATACTTTAAACAGCGAGATTTCATGCAGAAAGGACGTTCATTTCATTTTGTTTAGTATTATGTATTGTCTTTGGTCAGATGTTGTTAGAGCAGAGATCGAAAACGAAAAGAGCACAGTCGTTTCGACCAGTTTTTGCGAACTTGTAAATAAACCTTCCTATTCTGTCAATTTACGTGCGCACATGAGACACAGTTCATTAATTACTGCCTTAAGAGCTTTTTGAAGTCAGGAAGGTGTAGCTGGAATGAGATATAGGCTTTGAGGACTTGTTAGGAGGAAATTCATTAGTGTAACCTACTAAAACGTCAAGATTGTACTTGACGTTTCGGCAAGGAAAACGGAAATATTTTAGAACAAACAGCACCGATATAAAAATATGATGTCACCATTTTCAAATGCAAATTATTACAAGATTGGTAACGTTAAACACTCTTTTTCTTATAAGAATATTTTTGAAAAGAATTTCGCGTCTGAAATTTGCGAAATTTTAAAAATATTTTAAGAATAAACCCGAGGCTGGGATTTTGAAAATAATATAATTTTGTGTATATCTTTTTAAGTAAACCGTATAAGATTCAATTTCTTCTCTAAACAGCAAAACCGGCAAAAAAGCAACGAAAATATCACTAGCCGCATGTTCGATTCTAATAACATTTTTGCAAGAAGCTATGTGGATCATACCAGACTTTAATGTCTACAGGCTGGCTCCAAAATTACTTCAACACCATCCAGACACCAAATGTCATCCGCTATAATACAAGAGTTAATATTCGCAGAATATTTTCAGCCTTAAGCGACAGGAAAATAAGGATATTTAGCCTCGGCTAAAAATCAATATAAAAAACAAAGTGTATATTGACATGTAGTCTTACACTTCTTTTTCAATATTTATGTTACCAAACTTGTAATAATTTGCATTTGATAACATGATGGTGGCATGTCGTCTTCGAAACGTCATGTTTTTATATCGCTTCTGTTTATTCTAAAATGCTTTACGAAATCTTCCTTTATCAGAAAATGGAACTAATTCCTGTTAGTAGTCATGCAGAATAGGAACACACGTTGTTTTGACCTCCTTTCTAGAAACCTTATAAAAATGGATTGAACAGTCACAAAGCTTGCGACAAGGCAAAGAATACAAGGTCGCACTGTAGGATCGTCGATTAAACATGAGCCGAAGGCGAGTATTTCAATTTAGCTAGGAGTCAGACTTGCTTATTGTTCAGTGTACATAACCCCACATAACTTTTAATCCCGGATTAGAGCTAATCTGCTTTTCCATAGCTGGGCTTAGGAGTATTGTTTTCTAACTACTCTAAATGGTATATTACATTCTTTTTCAGCTTTGCTCGGGTTTCCCAACAATTAACCGATTGCGCCAACTTATAATGCTATATTGTAACATTTCTTTTCGATCAGCTTCAGCTGGAGTCACCTTAACGCCCGCAAATGGCGCAAACAAACGAAAGCTGTTTGAAATGGTTGTATAGTTGACTTTTATTGCAACTCAGTAGCATTTTATCTTTGAATATTTCACACACACAAAAAGACTGCAGTTTACATTTTGTGTTACTCATGCTGTATCAGATATGAGCTTTTTGTAACATTTTCTAAGAAGCGAAATCCTCAAAAGGATATTTTGGATGGAGTCCGGTCTTGTCGCTGTCATAAGACCAGATTGCCAGTGGATGAAAAACATGATTCGCTCCTGATCTACCCTAAATTACTCTGTTCAGTTGCTTAAAATATGCCTGACATAGAAACAGTCATAGACAGTATATTTTACTTGGGCAGCACACTTAGCTATGGTAACGGTGCGTCCCATAGACTTGATAAGCAGAGTCTGCAGGAGGCACCAGCTAGTTTATAGGTGACCCAAGAAAACAAAGGAACAAAACAAAAATGTAAGTACGATTGGTTATTAATATAGTAGTAGCGTAAAAATATCATGCGGGAAAAAGTAGAGACGATACGTTCACAAAAATGTGGCATAGCGAAGCCTGTAAAATGACTCCCTCCCCTAATGGAAGGTAGTTAAGAAGCTTAAGACATTGCTTAAGGCAGCTTTCTTGTCGTAAACATCTCAACCCAGCAATCTTCGCTGAATGTTCTCCAGCATTTGTACCAGGTCCTGGGGATTTGATAATTCTGGTATCTCTCTCTTCACTTTGCGGATGTCTCTTAGCCGAGAAGAACTGGGATTGACTAACTGACTTTCTGCCTGCTGTAGGATCTGCAGCGTCTGAAC